>NW_010246613.1:48404-64474 GCF_000690775.1 Eurypyga helias
CAAGCTGCACTGATCGTCTTCACTGAGGGCACTCAGCTTTTCTGGGAAAAGTGAGCTCTCTACACACAAATGCTTCAAATAGCAGTGGGGTGGAATCAGCCTTTCAACTTTTACTGGTGTGTATGAAACACATTCTGAGAATTATTAAAACTCCCAAGATTACTCAATTCTACGCAGTTCTTAACGGCCCCAGTAGGGCTGTTTTAGGAGAGGGCTCTCCCAGTATTGAGTTCTATTTTTGTCTTGGAATAGGGAAATGAATGGTGGGAGAATTAATAGCCACAAACTAACACGAAACCGGGTAAAACAAAAAAATCAAGAGGATGAACAAAGTAATTCTGGACCATTCATCTCTGTCATTCCCTGGCCTGGCACAAGGACTGATGTCAGACCTTCCACGAGTTCTGCTGGATGCCTGACACAGACGTGCAATGAGAGAAGAGCTGCAGCCGTGGGTTTACCTACCAGAATTACAAACAACGCCGGTGCCACAAAAGCCCAGATTGCTCCATTCTCTAGTGAAAGCCAGCAGCTGCAGAGAAAAATCAGAATGATTTTAGATAAAACACTTGGTCATTTAAATTAGTAATGTTCTTAATTTAAAATGAGACTAAAAGAGAGTGCAGAAAGTGTTGAATTTTAAAGGCAAGAGACATGACAGAGCATCAAAAAGAAGCCCCCTCTTCCCCTCACACTTTGGGAATCTGAGGCAGGATCTCATTTTGATTTGTATCTTGCAGAGCCAGTGACAGCATCTGCCCCAGCACGCCTTCAAATAGCATTAGGGGTGGAAACATGGGAAGAAAGGAAAGGTTTTATTTGCTCTTTGTGGTTCTTGTATCCTGTATCACAGGCACTCATTTCAGTGCTGTGAGCACTGTCATTGTAGCAAGAGACAAATTGAAGCCCTCCCTGCCTTGCCTGGCTGGGGGTGAGGGAGAGGCTGGGAAACATGCTGCCAGCTTCACATGTCCTTCTTACAGCAGTGACGATGTATGTTAGTGTACCACACACAAAAAATAACCCTTGCTCCAAATCTTTTGCTTGCATTATGAATCCTACAGTGAATCCTTTTGGTAGGACTGAATCCTACAGTGTTTTTTTGATAGATTTGCTTTTCTTTTTCTAAATTAAAAGGGAACTAAATTTTCAAAATTTTTAACAATATCCACTCCAGATCTTCAGATGTTTAACTGATGTTTTCTTCAAAAGATTAAATGTCTTTCATCAAAGTTTATTCTCATCCTGTCAGAAACGTTTCAGCCCGCACTTTACGCTGTGCATGGGGTAAGCAGGGAGCTCACTGCCTGCCTTATGCCTCTGCAGTAAAAGGGAAAACCAGGCAAAACATCTCAGGAGCTTTTTTTGTGCATCATCTCAGCAGGATGTTTAACTGATGTTTTCTTCAAAAGATTAAATGTCTTTCATCAAAGTTTATTCTCATCCTGTCAGAAACGTTTCAGCCCGCACTTTACGCTGTGCATGGGGTAAGCAGGGAGCTCACTGCCTGCCTTATGCCTCTGCAGTAAAAGGGAAAACCAGGCAAAACATCTCAGGAGCTTTTTTTGTGCATCATCTCAGCAGGACAAAAGCTCTAAGAATATGCCCGTACAACAGCCGTGCTTCTGCAGGCTACCTCCCCTACTCCCCAGCAGCAGCTTGCAGCACTACAGCCCTGTTAACAGATCTACGAGTTTTTCTCCCCATCAGGTTTTTCATCCTTCTTGCACCTGGAGTGAAGACATTTTCATACTCACTTGCCACTTTCTCCATAGCTGTCTAGGGATGATGTTGCAGAAATCACACAAATCATCAGCGGGCAGCCTGCAAAAAGGTAAAGTTAGTGGCAATATTAGTAACAAAATACGCCTTCCAGTAAACGCTGCAAGTTCAGATAAACTTCCTATGGGCAACAGAACAGCTCAGAACAATTTTAGAATCAAGTCGAACTTGCCATCCTCCTGCAGCTGTGTAATACAATGTGTTTTAATCAATTCTTGTCAGACAAACAAAGTGACTTTTCAATTAAGTACTAGTTTAACAGTTTAACGCTAACTCCATCAAGAATCCTAGTCCTTTTTCAGCCTGGTTTTTCTTTATGTAATTTCTGTCTCTTGCTTCAAGTGGTGAGGTCCTGTGGAGCAAGATCAGCCGTATTTTACCCACTTTCCCCCCAAGTAAGTGCACCTTGTTCAAGAATTCAAAACAAGCTAGAAAACAAAAGTTGAGTTCCTCACAGGGGTGCGTGACCAGCAGGCGAGAGGCAGGACTGGTGAGCAGTTATCTAGAGCATCACACACAGCAGGGAGACACAGTTAGGAACCGACAGAAGCAAATTCAGATCCCACGCAGATGCCCAACCAAGGCTTAATTTAACATAAATATGTAATAGCTCTACAAGATTTCTGTGTTTAAAGTAGACTGTGTTTCCAGATGGGTTTTGACAGTCCCAGTGGGCCACATCCCAGGAGGTGGAGGAGTGCTTTACAGGATTATAGAGAAATTCTACAAAGGAAGGCAATTATGGTCCTGCTGTCAGGGGGAGCTGTGTGTCTCTGGCCCCCAGCACTGCAATACCCTGTCGTGCCACTTCAGCACAACTTTCCAGACCAGGAGCTGGGGAGGAAGCGAGGGTTTTCTTGCCAACAGTTCTGAAGACAGTAAAACTTCATCCCTTTAAATATTAAATGATTGGCTGTTAATTCCGGTATGGTTTAATAAAATGTGGTTTGGGGGTTTTATCATCTTATGGAATTTAATAAGCAGGTCCCAGACAGAGTATTATACATGACAGCTTAAAGTTTCAATTTTCATCTAATTCTTCAGGTTTTCTGCATGAAGCTTTACAAAATTATCTGAGAAGCAATTTCTGCTTAATCTTACCACTATCATCCCCATGAAATTCTGTAAAATTTGCTTGTAATGACAGAAGTATAATTTTTGGAAGAAGTATTTTCATTTCTGTAATGATTGTGGCTGGAAGCACCTTGTATTTATAGATAAGAGAGATACTCAGTAGTTAAGAAGCAGCATCTATGGGCATTATTTGGGTCTTAGACTTTGAAATCCAACCTGCAAGATGGAGTTTAATATCCCATAAACTTGATTCTGCTCTCCCATGCTCGTCCAAATCAGGACTAACTCCTCAGAAGTAATATTTGTGTAAGACCTAAGCAAAGGCAAGAGTTTACTATCAAATTTGTCTATTTAAGAAAGGAAATTCCTACACTCATTTGAACAAGATCAAGACTTATGATATTCAACAGAGCAATTAAGCACAAACATAAGCCTATCTGCTGAAAATCAGTCTGCCATGGGTATGTGAGCTACCTGGACTAAAGGTCCCACAGGCATGTGTACACACTGCCAGTCACATCTCCAGTTGCTGAGTGGGGACTGGTGATTGGCACCATTTTCTGATGTAAGCTGTCTTCCCACAGCAGGGACTTCGTCACAGAAGCAGAAATACCTGTGCCCAACTAAGTCTCCTATATACTTCTAGTCTGCCCTTTTTTCCCCAAGTCAAATGCTGGGTATTCAAAGGATTTAGCATGACTCTTTATCAATTTTAAATGGCAGCGAAGAAGAAAATTAAATACAGAGTTCCTTTGGAAGATAATAAAACTTAGGCAGATGAAACATAGAGCAGCCATCTGCATAAAAGAGCTGTTAAGTCAGTGAGAATAAAATGGTCTGCAGCTTATAGTGCAGTGTTTGCCTGTTTTTTGCTTTAACAAGATATTAAATGGATAACGGCAGTAAAGGCAGAATCAAGATTTTGTTACAGTGAAATTGGAGTGGTTTTCCTTTAAGAAAAAAACATTCAGTAAACTCCATAAAGGTTGAAAAAAATATATCTAGCCTAAGGGGATCATAAGAGTTGATCTGGACTAAAGAATTCATACAGATTATTTATTGTACACAGAAGTAAGTGTGTTTGCTTAATCTCTTGTCAGTAATAATTACATAAGAGCTGTGAAGTTTAGTCTACGCCCATAATAGGTAATATAATGTTCTGCTGCCACGGGTTATCTTCCATTGGGTTTTTACTGAGCTAGTTGGTGCTACAGATATGCTCACCGACCGTACTCCAAACCACCCATTTATGATGCAATACACGGTGCTTTCCAGAGCGCAGTGTCAGATGAAAATGTTCTAGCACACCTTTCTGGCCGCTGATCTATGGCACTGGTGTCGTCTCTGTCTCTGCAGTCCCAGAGCAACACAACATCACATTCAAATGGGGTAAATCAGCCCACATGGAACCATGTGCTGCTGCAGCTCGAGCTGTCCAGGTCCCCAAGCCAGCTAATTTAAAGCTACCTCCCAAACTTGGTGTGAAAATACAGCCTGCTCCATAACACAATCCTTGCTCAGACAAAATTATCCCTGAATTCAGCCCAAATACAGTCACTAGGGTGAAGTCTAAAATGAATGTCAGCTTGGCTCTCTTCTTCAGCATTAAACTTCACATTTGCTCTATGTTTCTGAGGCATTAGTGATAAATAACATGGAAAATCCCTGTAAATCTGTACGCTGTAATTTGAAAGCTTCTGCATTTTCTATACATAGGAAAACCACAGACAGGCTATAGAAACTCTGTGGCAGACAACTGAAACCAATTTTAAGACATTCATTCTAAAAGGCTATATATGTCATTCATTGAGAAAGATGAAGTGCTAGACACAAATGAAAGTATATTTCCGTCCACTACGTAAAAGATCTACTTTGCTTGATGGGGAAAGTATATTGTCCCATTTATTTTGTAGAAGTTAATTTTCTACGATTTTTTTTCTGCTGCTTTACACCATATCTATGCAGAATTCTGGAGCTGCATCGAGCAACAGCAAACAAAGAAATTTAGGTCTTTTGACAGCTCAGAACAAAATCTTCATTCTACACTGGTCTCTGAAAGAAAAGAAACTGTCTGAAATAGGAAAACATGCCAAGGCCAAAGTGTCACAGCAAAATCTTCAGTATCACACACTCTATCATCACCATCCTACAAATGGGTGGGAGGGAAAAGTTTTGCTACAATAATCTCTGTGTTGTGCTGAATCACCAAGGCAACAAAGTATTCACTTTTTTCCCCAATCAATCTCAAGGTAGTTTTAAAGGTAGGATATTATCACCTTCCTCCAATTGCTCTTCTTTTGAATTCCCAACCACCGCAGTCTTTGAGGTACTTTAGCGCACTTGGGACTAAAGATAATGCACAGGAACTTCAATCAACTCTGCACATTTGGTATCCTGTCTCTCTGACTACTGCTGAATTCGTTTTACAGGAATAATCCCTCTCAGAAGTTTCGACAGATGCTCAGAGATCAGTGATACTCAGTGTAGAATTCCTTGTCCCTCCCTCTGTTGCCCCAAGGTTCAATTAGTCATTAATATAGACTTTGCGAAGTTTTACATTCACCTAGCCCTGCGTTTCTGCTTAAATAAGAACAATGGGTCTGGGTTTTTAAATTCACGACTGGGGTTTGTCATTATTCCAGGAACTGTGAGTTTGGAAAAACTCAACGGCATTCAAACTTCAATTAAAAGGAAAGAACGAAGAAGTGAAC
This sequence comes from Eurypyga helias, assembly GCF_000690775.1. NCBI lineage: Eukaryota > Metazoa > Chordata > Aves > Eurypygiformes > Eurypygidae > Eurypyga > Eurypyga helias. The sequence goes on from NW_010246613.1 coordinate 53,972, forward strand.
TAACTGTTTTGACATTACATGAGATATCCTTGTCTTCAACTTCTTTCAACCATCTTTGGTCAGTACAATAATTAGTTAAGCTGAAGCATAAAAAAATAGCCATTTTTATTAGATACTGGAAAAGGTATCTCTATTATGATCTCAGGATGGCACAAGAATGCTTGACTTTCTTTTGACAGTTGCATTCAATGCAAACCGACCCTCATTTTAACAGCCAAACAAAATAATTCTAGGATTAATCCTTTTTAACATCTTGTCCCAGCCTGTCAAGACTGCTATTTAGATGTGGGAATTTTATGGAATATATGTAACTTCTCACTATTGTAGTTTCATCAAGTTCATGAAGGAACAACCCACACTCTACCCCACAGAACATGAGCACACACTGCTACTGACACTTGAGCTTTTAATTCAACATTTCTATTCATATTCAGTGCCAATATGCTAACAAAAGAGAAAGTTGGGAACTGACAAACCTGGATGCCCTTTTAAGCATTTCAGTATCGAACACTGCAATGTGGGTTTTCTCTCTAAACCCATCATTATTCAGCAACAGCTATTACCAACTGAATGAGCATTGGAGTTACATACCAGACAGCGAGCTGTGACACTGCTGATCAAATGAAGGTTGTCCTGATACTTATCAAGAGATAAAACATTTGGAATGCAGTTGCTGAGTTAAATGACTTCAGGGATGTTTAGACACACTTTCAGCAATGACATGATGTCAGATATGATTAAGGAAGTTCAACATTTAATTCAAAAGTAAATACTTTGAGCTATTAAAAAAAAAAAGAAGCAGCAATACAAACTACTTGCCCAGTAAAATGGTAGATTTACTGGATTTCAGAAAACATTTTTTTTTCCAAATCATTGCAGTAATAACAATTGGAATATTCTTGACATAATTAAAATATTTGTCAGAAAAGACCTTCCGAAAGGTTTACACAGAGAAATTGTTACTGTTCTATGGCTGATGTCCTCTACTATCTACCTCCAAATGGTACCTTTGCTACGTTTAAGAACCAGAGCTTCCCACCCGGTTTCTTATACAATCCTTGACAGGAAAACATTGCTAGAAGAACCGATAAAGAAACATCTACTGCTGGTGCCACCTGTATTTTGCTACGTACATCTACTTTGATGACAAACACCTGCTTTGGACCTAAGTGATTTACTCTCGAAAGTATTACTCAAAATATCACTGAAGAGAACCCACTGGGTTATGTACCAATAAGCTATATACTTATTGTGCTAATTACTACTAATTGAGTGGTAGCGATCCTACTGCAATAAAATGAAGCAAAATGCAACCTTCAATACTAGTCACATCACAGATGTTATGTTTATCCTTGTGTCTTCCAAATCACTTTGTAGATGACTGTTATTGTACAATAAACAAACCTTACACAAAATGCCAGAAGAAAAGGGCAAAGGTGCATTCTAGCATATATAAATCATTAATTTATTTTCATAAGGTAATTAATGATTGAGTTAAATTGAGTTAATCAAAACATCTGTTATAAGCAAATATCCCAGTGAATTAAATACCAGCTCTTATTATGCAATTTCTTACCCAACAGACCTACTCTCAGTAAGGCAAACTGATCACAAGATGACAGTTTTACATACACTTCTGAATATAATCTTGTCCAACAATAAGGAGACTTAAAGCAAGCAGCTACTAAATGCTTACCCCATCCAATTCCATAATAATATAAGTGCTTGCTCTCTTCTGACCCAAATACTTTGATCACCATACTGTAAAGATGAAATCCTTCCACCAGCATCCAGGCAAATGCACTCAGGAAGAAAAAATGGAGGAGAATGGCCAAGATCTTGCAAGGCACCTAAAATAAGAAAAAAAAAAAAATATATTACTTCTTTGTGATGCAGTCATATTGGTTTTCCTTTTTTGTTCTGTTTGAATTGGTAGAAAGTCTGTGGTCGGTTAAGCTTGAGCTAAACAAATTCTAAAATAAAGTGCCATGTTGAATCTGGTCTTTAGTTACACTTTGCCATGTGGCCTCCTACTTTGCTGTTCTTCATATTAAAAACAGGATAACACACAAATCAAATCACACTATATTCCAGTGTCTGTCTGTACTGGCTAGAAATTCTGTAGAAGTCACATATGTTCCTCCATCAGCAATACTAATATAGACATTTCAAAAGATTATTGCAAGCTATCACTGGCTCTTGAGTCCTAATTGCCATATGGTGGGCATGTAGTTTGCTCGCCTGTTTGAATTCTCAGTCTCCCGCAGTCTGAAGTATGTTCCAGCTGTACATGAAATCATATTTGACAGGAACACATCTAGTGTTTAAGGAAAAGAACTGAAAGTCCTCTCTGTAGGGTGTTTACTGACAGTTCGACTCCTCCTTGATACTCCTTTATACAAGACATGCTATCAAGATTCTGGAAAAAGGAGCTAAAATGCAAGTTCATCAAGCAACAGAAAAATACCATCTAGAAAGTGATCCCACCTGGTGTAAACCAGACTATTTGTTTCAATTTAGACTGTAATATGCTTGGAAGTGAAATAAATGCTGCCCCAAAAGAGAGCGGAGTGCCACAACAAAGGCGATGCAGCCAGAAGTAGAAACATCCTCAAGTCCTCTTTACACCCACCCAGTGCTCGTGGCCCACCGTGGGCGATAGGAAATGCAGCCTGGGCTTAAGACCTGGCTTTTCCTTATGAGCAGCAGCCTCCTTAGAGCAGCTCTCACTAGGTGCTTCTCAAAAAAACCTTGATATTTTTCTCTGAAGTCTCCTACCAGCCTACCTTATGAAAAGAGAAAAACCTAATCCTTTCTTCTTCCCCACTCCGCACGTATTCGCACAGCACATTCTCCCTTCCCCACTAATTGCTTTTCGAGGATGTCTCACCACAAGTGGTTTCGCTCATCATACAGTAATTGAACAGATGTGACTGCCAACGATCTTACCACAAGATAACCTTGTTTGGTTTGCCTTCAGTGAAGGCACATTTTAAACGCGCTCTGGGAACGAGTCCCAGCTCCATCAGAGTTCTGCGTCTCGTAGCATATTGATGACGGTCACTCTGCTCTGCAGTCCTAACATCCCTTTTGTGACACCTACAGAATGTCGCAGGGGTTGCTTGCGTGCAGTCCATGTAAACGGCAAGACTTTTTCCTTCGGGCTTTCCCGTCCCCACCTGGACAAGGCAAAGGAGGGTGCCCAGGGAGGTGGAGCCTGTGAGCTGAGAAGGAAGGGAACCCGTTTGCCGTCACAGGGGTCTGAAGACATTAATCATTAATTCCCTTTGTTGCATTAGCTTAGCTGCCCTGTGCTGGCAGTTCATTCTTTTTGTTGGTGGTTCGGGATTTTGCACAGTAATGAAAATTAAAAAGTTGGGCTTGATAGTGTAATAAAAAATCGAAGATTTCCTGTACCTTCTCACATGCACTTGGCTGGTTCTGTGCTGGTGCAAATCCTCTGTGACTGCACGTATTATAAAGCAGTAACTTCCATTTTAATTCATGTAAGTGAGATCTGTAAGTCTTGTAGTATTTTGCAATGTTCGGTGACATATAATTAAACCAGATTTTCTTATTGACAAAAACTGTAAAAACCTTTCCAGCTAATTTTATCATAAGGCTCTGAAATCCATTTTAATGCCTTTTGATTTCTACTAGAAGATTAGTCCATGAAAACATAAATGCAACATAAAGCTGACTTACAAGCTAGTTCTGCCAAATGGATACTTTCCAATTTCTGAGTAGCCAAACAATATAAATCACAGAACAGCAGAAAAATAAAACACAGTGAAGAAGCAGGAGGCTGGTCTGCGTATAATTTCATGTAATACAAAGTTGCAGATTTTTACATAAGATCCATAACAAAATTGCTACTCATCCTGTATTTGTGCATTAAGTATTACTTTGGAGGTACTTTTGCCTTATTGAAGAAGTGAAACTTTTAATTATAAACAAGCAGGTGTCCCTTGCTGTCTCATGATGCCCACTACTTCTGGTAGTAAAAGGAGAGACCTCATCACTGTTACTCTTACAGTTGACTGCTTGTGAGTCCATGGAAACAGAAAAATCAGTCCAGCCAGCAGCAAGGCCCCTCATATCACATTTGTTGAGAAAGTAAAGCAGACTCTCAGAAAGGCCTCTCAGAAAATCAGTCATTTGTTTACTGAGGACAGTCTTAAAACAGATGTAATATACATTTTCTAAATTCAACTTACAGTGGTGTTTTCCATTTAAGTGGCAATCTTACTGCATTATACCGAACCCTCTGAAAACGTCCTTCCTCTCAATCTATATGTTGCTTTGATATACAGTCTTGAATTTCTGCAGATACATATATCATAAACAAAAGTAGCTCATTTCATCTCTCTATTTGGAAGTGTTTTAAGCATTACCATGCAGGAGTACTGAGTGAGAAACAGCTCAATACACTCACACAGAACTGCAAATAGTAGAGACATTAAATTTTCCAGTTGTGCTGGAAAAACACAGTGCTGCCTAACACACTGTACTTCAATTTTCATTTTCCTATGTCTAAATAACACTTCACTTTCTCCCACAAGCATGCTCAGGTCTTTGGAAGGCTTTAGTAGCCTAAAGAAATGTTGATGGTTAATTATTGTTAAATGCACACTGTTTGTGATTCTGTTAAAAAAAATAGTGCACTCTATAGCAGAGAGTAAGTAACTAAGAGAAAACCCCTCTGAAGAAACAAATCCATCTGTTGCAGAAAGTCTAAGGGCAGTCATGAGAGTGGCATGCGGATAGCACAGATGTCTTAGGGACTTGGCAGTATAGGAAGAAAATGCTGTATGTGAAGCTATTTGCAACAGTTGCTATACCTTTCTCACTGTTTGTTACTCAGGTCAAATAAACATGGATGGTACTTAAAAAACATCTAAATTTCCAGAGTAGAGGTCATGATCAATAAATCTGCTGTTCAGAAAAACAGAGTATTCTGCCACACAAATAAAACTTTTGCTCATAAAGACCAAAGACCACCTGTTTTGCTCTCCAGGTAAGAAGAAGAAATTGCCACAGATCCATCAGAAATCTCATCACCTTCCAACAAGAAGGTAATTACCTTCCAAAAAGAAGACTTGTTAATGTGGGGGGGGTGTGGAGGTGGGGGAGGAAAGGTAAACTGTACCACAGCAGAGAATAGATGATTAAAAACCCAAAAAACACAACCCAAAACTCTTAACTAGAATCCGAATACCTTGCCTAAATGCAAAATTCATACAATTTTCTCCAGTGCAGAATTCCTACAGTTTTCAATACAGAGAATGGATGAGAGAAAGCATAAGCCATGATGGGCAGAAGTCAGCCGTGCCATTTGACCACACAACTGAAATCTACTCCATGACTATGGTGATTTTTCCATTTGATGGGCGCATCTCTCTCGGTTTTGCAGATATCCAGACACGGCCAGACACAACACTATTTGGATGCACGGAAGGCTTTATGCAGTGTTGTGTGATGCCATTTTTGGCTAAAGCATATTAAGAATAGGAGATCTCACGTGCAAGACGCTTCCTCTGCACAAATCGCTCTTTCAAGCACTTACCGTTCCAGGGCTGAACTGAAAGCTGGTGAGAAGCAGGATCTGAGCCACCAAGACAGCAAAGGACAGATTGGCATGGATATGATAGCGCTGGTTGCGGATGGTGCTGACAGACCTGCAGCAGATAGAAAGACACATGAATAAAAGAGGATTCCAAGAAGCACGAACATATTTATGATTTATCAGCAAGCATTTTGCTTGGCTTTTGATCACTCCTTTTGGTGGTGTTATCATGACGTCTTTTGGTACCTAACTGGTTTCTTGCATATTCTGCTGCCATCCTGAAGGCAGCAGAAAAACTGATTTGCACATTAACTGCTAATGACTTGCAATAGAATATTAACAAAGGGATTGATGCTGAATGGTGCTGAGCTGTCAAGGAAGTCAGAGCTGCACCTCACAGAACGCGTAGTGCACCTTGCACCACCTAGCCCACGCTGCCACAGAGTTTCTGGTTTTATTTTGTTGCTATTTTCCTGTAGAAGTAGTGAACATGAAAACACTCTGGCTACAACTTTGACTTTACTATTATCAGCTGCTGAGCACAGGATCTATAGCGACTTGCACGGGTGGGCAGTGCCTATCTTTACAGAGACCTGACCGTGATTACAACATCATTTGAACCTATTTCTCTTGGCTTTGCAAAACCCAGCTGGAGACCTGACAAGAACGTGCTTTCCTGGGCATCTTCTGACCTTGTGTTTCTGTTCTCATCCAGAAACAGGAAGTAGAAAACAGACAAAAGCATTTATCTGAACGTTTCAGGCCTTTTGCATAATTTTATCCTTCTCTTTAGAAAAAGAACAGTGCTAGTGATACCAGGTTTTCTATTGCAGTCCACACTGCCTGCCAGCCCCTACCGTCAGCTCTGATCTTGTCAGGAGACCCGGACCCCTTGGCTACGTGAATGGCAGTGCTTCCTCCACACAACACTACGCACTCCCATCATTTTGTGGTGTCATGCTGGATGGGGATGGCTTTTGCACCCGCTGGTGACACACTGTGCGTGCGTCCCGCAGCAGGGTGACACAGACTGGACACCGCAGATGGTGGCTTGCTGTCAGCCCTGCTCTGCCAGCATTGTGATAGCCAGTGCTCTGTTAGAAGGGAGTGAGGAGGGAGACAACAAGAAGTATTGGTGTCTTAAAAATAATTCAAAGAGACAGGTTGTGCTGCCTGGTGCCAATGGCTTTCTAATAAGGAGCTTCATGTGGATGCAAACTGGAACATCGTTACCCAGAAGGCAACCAGGACTGCCCTCCTGGCAGTACGCAGAGTAGCAAAGAACTTGCCAGATTCCTCTACACTTAACTCACGGTCATCTAACACTACATTGCAAAATTTCACTTCAGCTGTTTAATGAGGCCCTGCTCTCCAGTGAAAACCTAATCACATTATTCTTAATTGGCAGTTTGAATAATCCTGTATGTAGGTGGGGTGCTTAACACTGGGACAGTCAGCCGGGTCCAAGCTCTCTTTCCAAGTTTGCCTTCGGTTTCTTGAGGAGTTTTCAGCCCAGCTGCAGCAATAACACCTCCTTTTCTTCCCTTTGCCTTTCCAAACACTATAACACCCAGGTTTGCACTCAAAAATGGAGCAGACCATTCCTCTTAGCCCAAACATGCCAACAGCGCAATGCCAGAGAGGCAGACGTTGGACCTATTTAAAGTGTATTTTTCCAAGTATGACCAACACAGCTCTTGACACTTGGAAATAATATGGGATTTGGAACAAACAAACATTGTAATCAGCATACTGCGTTTCAGCAAGTCCTTTTTCCTAGAAACTGGTGTCTTAACAGGATGTCCAAAAGACATGCTTAGTCACAGAAATAAAATCTTGAACTCCTGAGTAGAAGAACGTGATTTAGTGTGTGAAAGGAGACAAGAATCCCATTCCTTGCTGTGCTCCCAATCTGCTGTGCAACCTCGGACAAGTAACTTCACCCTTTGTCAGGTTTTCTATCTTTTATTTAGACAGAAGCCTCTGTGAAAGCTTTTTCAGAAGTGTTGGTATCAAGCCTAGCTGGGCCCCAAACTCAGTTGTAACTATTGGAATATAAAGAGGCATAAAGACCCAAGTGCCCCACGGCAGAAACCTTCCCAGCGCAGAGCCCTCGAAGGGGCTGCCGTGTTACAAGCAGGAGGCTACAAAGATCCGAAGAATTTAAACGTAAGCCATGGAGTGAATTTCACACTGCCTACAGCATGCTTCATCCTACTAAAGCAACATTAGAAAGCTAGCCTAACAGAGATCAGCAAGATACTTGAAAATAAAAGTGGGTTATGTGATGTAATTGTGTACGAGCTGTATGAAACAGAAGTGAGGCAGCTAATGTTGACCAAGCCTTTCTTTCTGGACATACTTTTATAAACACAGTGCCTTACAGACAAGGCAGTTGAAAAGCAGAAATAAATAGTGATCATACACTTCAAGAAATCCAAAGATGTGTCTGGGGGAGAGAGAGAGGGGGTGATCCTGCAGTTCCTGCTCATATTATACTTCAGCTCCAGACCAAGCCCTCCTACAGCCTCCCTGCAAGATTCCTGAACTACAGGAAAACATGGAGAGTTTTTTAAAAAAAAAAAAATCAAAAAATCCCTCATAGGATGGAAATAGCTTGCTATTTAAAGACCACCCCATTTCAGGAAATGAAAGTAATTTAGAAATAAGCAACCAACTGTTACAAATACATGTGCAGAATCTAATTAAGGAAAGTTGTAGAATTAATAGCCTTTGTTTTATCCTGAGCACCCAAAGGGATCCTAAGCAGTGGCCCGGAATGCACTGCTTGCCTTTCTGCACAATAGGTGCTAAGCAGGTATTAAATAAAATTACTCACGACAATATAGCGAATGTGACCAGCGTGATCGTCAAGCAGAAGATGGACAGAGCACAGCCAATGTAAGTGATGGAGGAGAGGGCCACCTGGTGTTCTCTTGTTAGCTGTACACAAAGATAAAAACAAAATTAAAACTATTAATTGATGTTTTACACTACAGAACCACAGGTCAGCCCCCCTGCACACAGTGTTTGCTCCTCCATCTCCCCATGTACAAGCTGATGTTCGTAAGCATTCGCTGCTGTTTCTAGCACGGGAAGTGGAGAGCCAACGCCAAACTCAGTCCCACGGCCGGGGCATCCACATGCCCATGGCATTTTGATTCCCTCTTTTATTTCATAAGTCAGTACTTCCTCAGAATAAGTTTGTTTCTTTGCTGCTGCAATACCGTCAAGCCTGAGATCGGAGCGGTTTATTGGGCTGCACAAACAACGTCGGCAGCGGGATCTTTCACAGCTCGCAGGGCGCTTTGCTCATGCTCTCATGCTGCAATAATTTACATCACTGTGCAAATACCAGAAGTGCTTCACAGCAGTGAGAACTGACAAACCAAGCTAGCCCATAAATCACAGGCCATTTATAGCCCACTTGTTTTGTTTAGTGTATCATGGTTTCAGTGCCTGCTGAAGGACCTGGACTGACATCAACAGAAGAGAAAACCACAGAGAAGGCCCAGTGTGAGCAGACCGAGTGTCAGCCTCTCGCCTCAGCCCCTCGTCTCGCCTACAGGCACCTTTTGTAGAAATAATTCAGTTTTCATAAACATTTAATCTGTAACTCCACAGTGCCCACCACTAGGATCTGTGTTAAAACCTGCATAGATTCAACAGGGGAGGGACAGTGTGTTCTGACCATTCATCCTAAATTAATCAAAGTGTGCTTTAACTGTCCACGCAAGTTCTTATAAAAGAATGATGAAAAACCCACACCCAACAGAGGGAGCCAGGCAGTACTAGTATATAATAAGTAGAACAGAACTAGGTAGGAGAAAGTTTTCTCATCTCAGAAGAATTTTCAAACGTTTCTCCTAACTTCAATTTGGATAGAATTGACATTTCCATAAAATGAACATTTGAATTAAAAAAAATGTGCTGAACCAAAAAGTTTTCATTTTTATGTTTGAAATACTATGTAATTATTTCAATTTCTACTCATTATAAATTCCTAGTTGAAAACTCATTCAATGTATTTATTTATTCTGAAAAATACGGAAAGAAACAGTATCTTTTCCAAATTTTTAAAGTAACTCTAATAAAAAAGAATCCTTTCTCACAGTTTGAGATTTTCTATGATTTTCCCATACATAATAAAAATTCCCCTCCAAACAAAGTATTTCAGAGATCAAACCCAACAAGTTCTACCAATAAACTTCCCATTAAAATTCCTTTTGAAGGATAGAAATAACATGCCATGTAGTCATGAGGAAAAAAAAAATCTTTTTAAATACAGACAAAACCAACGTGTTGTATCTGTACGCTTTTCTTCTAATTGTCTGCCAGCAGCATCAGCTCACATGCAGTAAGTTTTACAGCAGGACAGACTGTGGCTCACCCAACAATCTGAGAACTACTAAGTGATGCAGCAGCAGCACTGAAAGACAACTGTTGCTATGGTGTTACTGCTCCTAGGTAATATGATGCAGCTCTTCAGTACTTTTCCTCTTTCAGCCAAAGACACATTTCCATGACATGGATAGCATCAATTACAGAAACAAAAGGGTCCTGGGTGCTGTACCAGCTCAAAAAGTCCACATAGTTCCTACAAAAGAGCTCCTATCATCCCTTTCCCCAGAGAAGTCATGTATAGCCATGCTTCACAGTTTATTCCTGAAATAGAAACAACTTGCCTGGTAAATTAGGCAGTTTAGAAGTGATTTCCTCATCAGGGATATTCATGTCCAAAATGCATGGACCGTATTTCCCAATTGCTCCAGCACAAATCCCTGTCTTGCTAGAGGTGGCTTGCAGTTCTGCAGAGGGAGGAGGGGAGCAGAGAAAGGTTTTCCAGCTTCAAGTCACTCTGAAATCAGTATGTCTCAGCAGTTCAAGGCTTTCTTTCACTCCTTTCACTCCCAACACCTGCAGCCAGAAAACTTTCC
>NW_010246613.1:64494-124119 GCF_000690775.1 Eurypyga helias
GCTCATTTAGATTTACAGTGGCCTATCACAGTGTTTGCACTGGCAAAGGCAGATAAGATCTGCAAAGGAAAGGTAATGTTTTATTATCACATACCAGTACAGAAGATACAGAGGATCAATCTCTTGGAAATGGGCAAAAATGAAAGCTTTTGTTTCTCCATATAATGCATCCAAGAGAAGATAATGATCACGCAGACATCTTTTTCTAACTGATTTCTATCATAACTAACATGTCTCTAAGAAAGTCTTTCTCTGGGTTTTAGCTCAGTCTTCCTCCAGAAACCCCTGCAGGGCATGACAAGGCATCAATCAAGTTCTCCCAAGTGGAGCCTGTATTACTTATTTACAAAAAAAAAAAAAAAAAAAAGGGGGAGGGGGGAAATCTCTTATCAACAAAATGGAGAAGATTAATTCAAGCCTAAAATAACCTACGTAGGTCCCCACATCTATGAACTGGAGATTGCTCTTGCTCTGGTAAATGCAACCAAAATCTGATGATGCTTTAAGAATGATGCTCTTAAACCAATACCCACATCTGCCTGGTAACAACTATTTCAAAAGTAACGTGACTGTAGTTCACATTCCCATCTTGCCTAGAGTGAGGGTCAGAAAGCCTGGAGGTAGTTTGGAACCGGTTTTTGTTTATGAGGGAAAAGGTGGAGCCTGTGACATCTGTTCTCAAACTGAACTGTGGGGTGGGCAAGAGAGTGGTGCGGCCGCCCCAGCCAGTGAAACCAGCTCCTTTCTGTGGTTGGTATGAATTGCAGGGGAAGGATACAGCATGAAAAGAAGACCTGGAATGATTTCCAGGGTGCGGAATCTCATTTCTAAATACAGGTATGTGGTGTGGGAGAGAAGAGAACCTGTATTTAAAACATCAAGTCTCTACTAACTTTTCACAACCCAGTTATTACAGCACAGCTGGATGTTGTGCGTCTGTGTTTACATTGTAGGAGATAACAAGCATGCAGGTTTTTTAGAAATACCTAGATTGTCAAAGCTTTGTGCATCATCAACTAAGAAACAATTTCCTATAAATTCTAATGCTCCGAGACAAGTGGTTTTCATCCTACCTCAGTTTTCGTTTTGAAAATTTTCAGACTCTGTGCAAGACGTGGAATATAAGACTGTAATATGGGATGATCTTGTAGTCAGCACAAAAATGCTAATCACGCTGTAATGCTATTACTAAAGAAAAGAGCATTAAAAAGTAAAACATTGAGCAATCTGTGAAGTAGTCCCATGAGCCTGATTCTCACACTTGTCCCAATCTACATTAAATTATTCTTTTCTTCGAAAAGGTTTTGCTTCTTTGAGTGTATAAGGTCATTCTCTTACTCTGCTGCAAGCTGCAAAGCTAGGAAAAGAGCTCATGCAGCCAGGAGTCTTAGTAATCATGAACACTGGAAGACAGATGTTTCTCAGTCTCAGCTTTGACAAACAATGAAATCAAAAATTCATGCTCCACATAAAACTCCCACCCTTTTAGTTTAGGCTGTTACACCCTTTACCTTGCAAGTGTCACTAATAGCGTGGACACAGATCTGATGGTTTCAGTAGTTACACCCATCTGCACTATTACAGTCTATTGTCTTACCCTTGTTCTCCCTCAATAAAGGAAATCAGTACATTGCTCAACATTTTTATTTTGGAAACTCACAGGCAACCGGATGGCCTGAGAAATGATGCTGGAAAGATACCAGTTTAGACTCCAAATATGTATTTTTCCTTTATGACAATGTTAATAAGAAAATGAGTGACATCTAACTCCTCTGTTTAAAAATAACTGCACAGGAAGATGAAACTATATTATTATGATGGGAGGGTACTTTTCATCTCTGGAGTATCTGGAAAACGTCAGATGAGGCTGAAAGACTTGTTGAGTAGGCTATAGATGAAAAATTCATCTGTATCTAGAACAGAAAACCCACTTATTTATGTAACATTAATGAGCAACTGTAAATTCAACACAGCACAACCACCCATCAAAAAGCTAGATGGGCTACAGGAACATAAAACAGCGACTGGTCAGATCAGAGCATCTGTCTGAGCAACACAGGGCTCTCTCTGCTCATGTCTCCTGCTTTTGTGTGAAATTTGCACTCCTGTCCCTTTTTCTCGTTATTTATCTCTCAGGCAGCTGACTGCATGCTTCCTGCTTTGCAGAGCCGGTACTTTTGGCTCTCTCCAGACAATGGGACATTTTGGGGAAGTACTAATCTAAAATTTTCTTCTTTACATACTGCAAAATATCCCTCGATGCCTGCCTTTAGAGGCAACACATCAGACAAAGGTCCGAGTTCAAATACTTAAAAGGTTTGTCACAGCTGGTGCTGCAAGGGTTTGTCCATATACCAAATTAGAACTTGACGATTTAGCCACCAAAAGCAGTAATTTTATTGTCTAAACTACTTTTGAAATCTTCTTTCTGTAAAGCAATTCATCTTCTTCCTTTTTTGTCTTTTTTTAGACAAGTTCTTGAGGCAAAAAAATGTTTCACAGCCCTAAACAAAAAAGAGCCCTGCAATCTAAGGACTGTGCCATAGCTATTATTTCTAGTTTAGCGTTGCTTACCAGTAGGACACAGAATATGGTAATTTTGCATGTACTTATGTAACATATACATTTTATGAAACCAAAGTTATTTGTTTACTGCTAGAAATGTAAGACATTACAATTGTATTTTGCCTTAAGTCCAAATATAAGAGCAAGTTGTATTTTAGTGTCCCTTTTGGTCAGCTTTCCATCTCAAAGCAGCACTCATAATGTGAAGTTACTTACAGTGACGTATGGTTTTTACCCTGTTTATCGAACCGACTGAGATCTGCCATGAGACGACCAGCCGCTGGCCTGGGCTGAAGCGTACCCTCAAACCCTTCTGTAAAGGCTTGAAACAATATCCCATGAGATATGTCTTGGGGTGATGGAAAGGAGGAGAGGTGGGGGTGAAAAATTAAGGCTCAGCCAACTCTGTTGAAGCTGCACCTTTAAAATGCAATCTGAATCCAATTAAGAAAAGGATGAATAATTAACTTTGGCAGCCCAAGTGTTTCAGAGACATTAAAACACTGGCCTTGGCTGATGAAGCTAATGGTTTTAATTGCCTCCAGAAAGGCTGCTGAAATTCAATTTCAGCCCAGTGAGGCCTTTATTTATATATTAAATAATAATAATGATACAAATCTCTGTTTTCCTTCAGCTTGCCAAGCACTTCGTTAGGTACATAACATTATGGGGTTTTTTTCAAATTAACATCTGTGTTTAGTTCAGGAGGCCCAGTCTACTCACTGAGACCACAAGAACGATTTTGGTAGGGCCATACTGCACAATCACTACTCACAGAAAAGAAAGTTTAACTTGAATCAGTGACTTCATTTCTCAAGCCACAATGTATCAAATACTTCAAGTTTAGAGAGAAAAGGCCTCCGAGAGTCACGCTTTGCAGCACAATCATCTTTATCAGCCATTTCCAGCAGAACTGCCTTTGAATTCCCATTAACTCCACAACTCCTGGTGATCAGCAATAAAGTGCTGCGAAGGGGGCTTTTCAGGATTAAAGGAACATTTTCCTACAGCCAGCCCAGCCTGGTGGCTGCTTATTTAAAACTTTTCGCTGTGGGATGAAAAATTTAGAATTCTCCAAATATCTCTGCTAAGGTATTAATTAGTATTTTTAAAAGCCCATGTCGTCTTTTAAAGTAGTTCTGGGCAAGATGTCATCAAACAGTAGGTAATCTGCTCATTACAAATCTCACACAGTAAGTTTTTAGTTCAAATGAAGCCTGGAGGAAGCATGGCAGGGAGGAAGGACTCAAGTTGTGAAGCAGTACCAAATTATAATAAAGTTTGGGGATCAAAAAAGCAGATATTTGCAAGTTTTTCCTCATATCTCTGTGGAACACAAAGCAGTGTGTTTTTAATGCCTCCATTTCAGGCCTAAGACCTGCAGTCTTTCTCAAGAAACACTAAATGCTGTATTTGCAGCAGATAATCCTCTGTGAAACTGAAGGAGCTACTTTTGCCCATCTACCTAAGACTTGTACATCTGTTCTGTCCTTTCTGTTCCAGCAAGAACAGACTCACCCTGTTCTCCAATTAACAGCCAAAGTCCATCAGAGGGCTATGAGGAGGATAAAACCCAGCGTGGGTCCAGCAGACTCTTGCAGGCAGAGAAACGATTGTCTCTTGCCAGACGACTCCGAGATTTTTTCAGAGCAGTTGAAGATAATTAAATACCCAGCTCCCAGTAAAACTCAATGAAAATCAGTATGCCTACCATCCTTATGCAGGGCTTTGATTCAGAAATGTCCATTTCAATTCGCGACTGCAGCTAGCTGTGGCTTGCACCGCCGCCAAGAGTCTCCAGGTACCCAGCCCTGAATTTCCCCTACACCACACTGTGGGGAGAAAGGGCATCAAAAGGCCAGTACAGAAGACAGACTGAACTCAGGAGTACAGAATGACTAAATTTAAAGATATTCGACAGAGAGCAGTGGTGGATGAAGGTGCAGTATGATAAGATTTTTATACTGCATGGGGAAATCCTTTAGTCAGCAAGAAGACCTAGCTGCCAACTGGCTCAGTGCTTTCATTTTCACCATAGCAAGGAAATCTACATTATTTTGTTAAGTATTCTGATTAAAATAGAGTCCTATCCATGCTCTTCAAACAAAATAGCTCTTTTGATTATAGCAGTCTTAAATATTTGTGCTTTTCCAAATATAAAGTCATTTTTTATTCTTTTCTGCTGAGTGAAATTCAGTAACTGCCAAACAACTCTCAAAGGAATTTGAGGGGTTTAGTATCCTGCAGCATTCATCCAACTTTTCCCATGTAATTCTATGGGATTAAGGACAGAACCAGAAAGCCTCCTATTTCCTCCCATCAAAATCAGAGCTGTACTGCCATAGGAATGGAACAGCAGAAGAATGAATGACGGCTCTGAGTTAAAAATCGAGATTAGTGTTCAATTTTCAGGAGAGATGAGCATGAGCATAGCAGGGACAAAATAAGTATGATGCACAATCATACCACAAACACCTCAGCAACATGTGCTCCTCCGTGGGGACAACGTTCACCACAATAAAATGGAGGGGAAAGTGGAGAGAGTGAGAAAGAGCAAAGAAAGTTTACAAAGCAATGCTAGAATAAACACGTAGGCTGATTTATCTTTGTTCATCTGATGGGGAAGGTCTGTCTAAACTGTCTGTAGAGATCTCTTCAGTTAAACAAACTGTCAATGATAATAAACAAGGACCAAAAAATTGCAATGCCTATCCAATTTTTAAATATGCAACACAAAAGAAAAATTATTGGACTAAGGCATTATTCTTTTTATGTTCCCAGCAATGAAAAGCATGCTGAGAAAAGTAATTATATTAAAATTACAAAACAGCATAAATCAGAGAATGTCACATTATTTCCATTTCATTGTCCTATTTGAGTATATAATCTGAACCTCAGCTGGCTGAAAAACTTAAGAAAAAAGGTTATCATTTCAGACTGCCATTTTAATGCCCCCCAAGTGCAATATTTGATTAATAACTGCAATATTAGATTTAGGAAAACAATGCTCCAAACATAAATTACACACCTATCCCCCATCTTTTTAAAGCATTTCTCAATATTAGGACGTTTTCAAAACAGCCTTTATAAACACAAATAGATGCACTTTGTTCTTTGTCAGCCACACACTGTCAAACTTGCCGTCAAATTCGGCTATAACATTGTCAAAACTTGCTGTCAAACTCAGCTATAACAGTGAAAAACAAAATAAAACCACACGTTGCCCCAAAGAAGAAATTTGGGATGTCTTTCCTTTTGTAACTAGAACCTCACAGCCAAATCCCCAAGCCTCTTCAGAATCCTGGCCTTCCTAAAGATGCTATGGGTTGTGTCTACAGCTCCAGCTGCAAGATCAGACTTTTAAAATATTTTCCCTTTTATAAACGCTTCTCTGCTTTCAAACCCATTGCTGGGCAGCTTGAACTACATTGATTAATCCTCCCTTCTGAATTATGGAACAAGAGCTACAAACGGGATGAAAAATGAAGTCATTTCTAGCTTTAGAAATGCAGAAAATGTGTTTAAAAACCTGAACAGTTTCTACCACAGATTGCTATGACACTATTACTTTGCTGGAAATGTCCATCCACAATGTGAACTTTATAATAGTCATTTTTATACCCTCACAGTTGGAAAAGACAGAAAGAGGAAAAAACAGAGGAAAAAACCCCCACAACAATTTAAGGGAATGGTCCAGGAGCCATAAATATTACAGTTGTGTCCTGCATTGGCCACTTGGGGGAGGGGGACCCAAACCTCAAGTTCTATTTTGCTGTGGGAGACAATGATTTCCCCTTTAAAAGGATTTTTGAACTCTGGGTCCCCAGGTGTCCACCATCCTTTTGCTGAAATGACATTTATGTGGCAGATGGTACAAATAGCCTGGCATGCTTCGTGGTTGTTGGATCACTATAAAAATAAAAACTGCCAGATGGCTGGCATGTTTCCTGGCAGGAGCATAGGGCCTCACTGACTGATGAGAGGAAGCAAAGCTGCCCAAAATAAAGTAATAGTGTCTGAATTTTCTTTGGAGTGCTTTTGAAATGTGGCTTTCCCCCCGCCGGGGGTGGTTTTTTCTCACCTTGTGATATCCCTCTGTCTGTCTGTGCTCATCCCGACTTCATCAGTCCTCCCACCCCAGGAACGGGACCTCTCCACCATCCGTTTGGTACGGCTGGGTGCAGGGCACAGGAGGTGGTGTTGCAGGTTGAGATCTCCCCAGGCTCTGCGCCAGCAGAGGATTCCTGCTCGAGGGAACATCTCTCCATCCTCTGCTGTTCCTATCCAGGTTCAAGCCTGCAGCACAGCAGAGGACTGTCGTACTACGAGAAAACCACCACGGGGAGCACATCACCCTGGGTGCCCTCTGCTTGGACCTTCTCCAGAAGGAGGAAACATAACCCAGTGTAAACACGTCAAACTAAATGAATTATTTATTTTTCTACTGCCGCTGTATTAATGCACCATTGTCCCCCTAACGATAACACTGCTGGGCAGCTGGCAGTAGGGTTGTGTTCTTACTGCACCAGATGAAATGAAAGCTGGAACACTGTAGTGTGGGTCAAGGGAGGAGAAGGACTGACACCAGCCCCAGGAAGTGCAGCATTAGCAATGCTTTGCCATGAGGGACTTTTTTTTACTCTACCTCCGTTTCCCCCTTCAGAAAGAGAACCTTGATCAGAACAACAAGTTTCCCAGAGGAGGGGTACACGAATTAGTTACCATCTGCACAACTACTCTGAACGGACCCATTTTGTTGGAGAGATGCAATTGTAAAATTCTCAATCTTACTAACTTGATCAGAGTTAGGAAGACTTCTCAAAAGAGTTTTCAAATTCTGATTGTGTGCTGACCTTAATTACATCCATGCAATTTCACAAAGGTAATCAAGGGCTGAGTATGTCCCTTCAGGAACATTCTGCTCATCTCCCGTCCCATTTTACCTTCAATTAACTTATTTATTCATTTAAACCAGTTGATGATCACTAATCTCCAAAACCCCAAATAAATGCTATCATTTCTCAAGTTAATATCAACAAGATAAACGAATCTCAGCAAGCAAGCATGAATTTGGGCCAGCCGTGATACAGACATAACAGCAGTGCAGTAAAGACACAAATCATTTCGGCGTTCCGTGCAGGCCAACCCATCAGCAGGCTAACAGGTCGGTGCCAGGCTGACATCTGAGCACCACATGGCTGTAAGTTTTTCCAAGATGCTTATTTCATTCCTGAAATAAACTTGTTACAACTGCTAATCCGCTGCATCACGGAGAGCAGCTAAACTGCATACATACATGGATCTCAAGCTCATCAACGATATTGTTCGTACTGTTCTTTCACAATCGCTGCCACTTGCATGCGTTCAAGCTCTTCCTGAAACTAATATAAAATCTGGAGTAGTGTTCAGCTACACCTGTAATCTGAGCTGGGTTTTAGCTAATTCACAGCATTCAAAGTTCTTTTTCTTCACACACTGCTGTATAGCACATACATATCAGAGTGGAGGTTCATTTTGTCACATTTAAGTTAAAATTCCAGAATTTCAGATTTTTTTTCTTTGTGACCTCTCTCTTTCAATTTCGTTCTCTGAAATATTGGAATAAAAATGCTTTTTCATCTCAGCAGATTTCAGTCTCTGGAGATTGCTTCCAGCTGGCATACAGTAGAAGAGTGACTGAATTAATCTAACCTGTTTTGAGTAAAGATCAAGAGACAAAATCAAGAACTCACAGCTTGTTCCTGAGAACTTTCTGCATTTCTATGCTCCTTGGAAGTTAGACCCACCTGACAGTCTGCCCCATAAATGTCTAACTATTTCTCAGCATTCCTCATCTCACAATACTTCAAGTGTTCAAGATAAAGTACCATCAGATGCAAGATACCCTATATTTTTGTTCCAATGAATGTCTCACTGAAACAAAAAGAAATCCACATGATTAATTGTAAATTGTCCCCAAGCCAGGTGCAGTTATTAACATAATTCCATACCTTGTAATAAAATTGCAATTATAAGGCATCTTGAGAATACATAAGGATATTTATGCCCACAAGAAAAGCACAAACTGTGTAAATACATATAGAGGTCTGCTGGATACTGGTGAAGATGCAAAAATGAGCTGGACCAGTACTAGCAGGTAGGGAGGCACTGGGGCAGGTTCACAGTGTGTCAAAGCTGACAAGGCCTGGATCATGCTATTGTTCTGTAAGTGGAAAAAGCTAGACTTAACCTTGTGAAGGAACAAAGGGAGGGAGTTAACTGAGCCAATTCTTGCTCAATTTTAACACAACTGAGAAGAAAAAGTCACCATCCTTGACAAAGAGTTATCATAGAAGCTCAGCTCTCTTGTCATTAGAGAAATTTAGAAATGCTCACCACAATTATTTACATGGTGAGTTACTTCTGAGGAAGGTCACTTATTTTCAGATGTTGCTTAGAGACACCTTGGCTTTTTCTGAACTCAGAGTATGCCACACTCTCCAGTTGTGAACAGCGAACTCCTCTAAAAGCTGCAGTGTCTCCTTAATGGAAAGCTTATATTTTGGTTTGGGTTTTTTAAGCAAAAAGAAAATCAATCTTGTGAAGAGGAGCTGAGAGAGGCGGAACACTTATCACACTGAACTGGTCTCAAGAGTTCATAGATTTCCACATCAACAGTGTTCTCCCTAGGGATGTTCTCCCAGGTCTGAAGCTGCTGCACACATACTGGCCTGTATTACACCTCGTTAGAATTGGTGATATCCGCCTCTTCATTTTATTGTTTTCTGTGTTTCTGTCTGCCTTTCTGCAAGGGCCAATGGAACTACTCATACCTGGCTTTACTGTTCTGCTGACTGATACATTAGGTTAAAGGCTCTTACAGTGCCCTTGGAGAGCTTGTCTGCCTGTTTATGCTACCCACTTATCCATATGATGGAGAGGAAAGGGAAATGATCCTCTCCACAGGAGAATGGAAGTATAAAACACCCAAAGTAGAATTCCTATGAAGAACGAAGTCACTGTTTTTGTACCAAAATACAGCCTTTGATGAAAACTTCTCCAGTTTTCAGGCAATCCATTTCCAATAATTTATTTATATTTTTCATGAAAAGCAGCCCCCTTTTTGTAAGAGAAGCTAGACAAAAAAATAAACCTTCTGTCAAAAATAGTGTTCATGTGGAACAATGTCATCCAGTTCTGTTTATAGGGCCACAGGTATCAGACATATAACAGAACTGTTCAAATGTGGGCAATTGCATACTCCCATCCTCTCTTTTTGTTGTCTCATATTACCTGTGAACTCCATTTATGAAAATAAAATATATAAAAGTTCAAGATCGAGTGTAACATCATTATAGTTTCTTAGAGCACTGACAATCTATTATTCTAATGGGTGATTTATACGAGCCCTTTGAACCTTGCCTCACGAATTCAGAACATGTTGAATAAACATGTATATGTGTTTGAAACCCACAGCGTTTTAACATCTACTTAACAGGGTTCCAAGGACGCCTGCTAGAAGTTTCCAACTGCCTAGTTGATTCAATAGCCTCTACTGCTTAGACATGTGAAGCAAATACTTAGGAATTAGGTTTTAGGAATTTGTAATTGAGCTTGTATAGCACAAAACCCAGGCAGCTTGTCTTTGCTCAAATCTTAATTTCATGCCAATTACACAATGAAGACACCAATATTTTTCACTTGTTAAAAAAACTACTACCATAAGATAGTCCTAAACAGCCAATTTAAAGGCTATATCTCGGTCAAAGACTTGGGATGAGATCTTCTGATGTATTCTGAGAGGGACTATGAGAAACGATAGGAACTGGGATTAAAGCACACTGAAGGGATGACATCCTTCACTGGCTTGTTATGGTAATATTACGTGAGATCCCATGCAGGCTCACTTAATGGCCACCTCCTTGTATCATCAAGCTTGTGCAGTTGATGGGAGGGCAGGGCAGAGCAGCCGTGTCGAGGAATCGTTCAGGTGCATTGCTCTGCAAACCAGTGAACCCAAATTTCTCCATGCTACTATGCATGTCTAAATTCTGCCAACTGAGGTGCATACAAAAATTGGTTTTAGGTGAATTTTAAGAGATTAGAAATGAATGCATATTTTCTACCTAGCCTCCACAAATTCCATTGAAAGCTGAAGCAAGCATTTCGAATTCGCATGGATTTGCACTAGGAACGTAAGGACTGTGTTTCAGCACTTCAGTTTTCTGAACACACCAAAGAAGGAAATATTATAAATATGTGTCAGGAAATGGGATTTTAGGTGGCAGAGGTCAAAATACCACAGAAAATTATGGGAATTAAGTTTAATTAAAACACCCCAACTATTTTATGCTGACATTTACAATACTATGTCACATAGGGAATGTTTTTGTGTATGAGAGTGACTAGGTCTGTGTAACATGTAACAGAATCAAATGTGATGGGGACCCATGAGATGGGTCATAAAGATCATAAAGGAAACAAAAAAACCCCTAAACAAACAAACAAACAACACACCCCAAAACACACAATAGAAAAACATTCCTTTCAAACTTTGACAGATGTAAATGTATGAGACCAAAAAGTTAAGGAAGAAAACATTGAAAACAGAACCATTAAATGACTGTAAGGAACTGGACAGTCCATTCATGTCCAGCCTTTCCTAGTTATGAATTTCAGTTCTCTTTAGGAAAGCTTGATTCCAAAGACATTGATAGAAAATACCTTTGATCTCTAATTATTAATGTTGCATAACATTAGAAATTATTGCAGCATCTCATTAATTATAACAATCTCAAATCTGTTTATTTGAAAGTTAGACCTCTCAGAACTATTCCTTAGTGGAAAATCAACTAATCTTTCACCAGCAATTAATTGGCGGACACCCTATTCAATCCTGTCCAAATCCTTGTCTACTGCTCTTTACAACAGAGTTAATAACAGCTTTATCCCATTCTACTTTTGTTTCACAAGATAGGAAGGTCTTCAGGCAAAGCTGCATTTTGTTGTGAGTACAAAGAGTTCCTAGAAAAATAATACTTGGAAACCAGCCGGGGTCATTAGGTGCTTTACAAGTAATTAAGATAATAATGGTTAGATAAAAACTGTGTGACTTGGACAAGATAACTGCATCTTCCAATGCTTAGACTTAGGCAAAGGGCTGCAGGTATTAAGCTTCTTGTATAGCAGACCATTTTGTTCTAAACTGTGACCCTGACTTGGCATTCCATCGTCTAACCAGGATACCATGTGGCAGTTGTGCTAGCAGTGTTACTGAATCGGTAACTCCTAATAGCAGTCTGGGATGATTCATTCCTGGAAAAGACTTCGGAGCTGCCCAGTGGTATAACACTGAGTAGGGTTCCCTTACGCTGCAAGCTCACTTTGGCATCTGTCTGCAGGAACCTCTGTGCTGCCCTCACAAGCACACACAGCCCATCCTGCAGCAGTAGCTGTCTAGGCAAAGCTATTGTCTGAAAGAAGAGCAAACCCATCATTCAAACCAATTAGCAGAAGCATGAGGCATGGACATATAGTCAATGCATCCATGCCAACAGAGCTGACAAAACCCTTCTAGCTTTACCACAGAGGACACCCTGCTTGTTAACAGCACATGGTGATAAATGTGACAGTAGGACTCCTACTGTCCTACTGAAGCTCTTCTTCAGTCTGTAAATTTATATTACTAGGATGGTGTCTGTAGAAAGAGGAGAACGTGCCAGAGTATAAATTTGACAGACAATTAGTATACGTCTTGAAATGCATGGTTTGCAAATTATTTCTATTATACATTCATAACTTATTAACTGAGGGTTGTCTGAGCAGGGTTTCATCACTACCTCCATCAGATCCCCCCTGACTGTGGCGTACCCAAATAAAGCAGTGAACACATTTCTCACGCTCATGGCAGCGCTGTCTGTCCGCTAAGATCCAGGATGGGGTTGACCTTGCCTGGTGCTGAGTTTTGTAGAGGGAGTCCCTCAGCAGGCATAAACCAGCACTTCACCTGCAAGAAGCAGACATTCTGCTCCATCTCTGATGAAATCTCAAGGCATCATAAGGTATCATGAAGAGAAGAACATGTATAGTGAGGAGAGCAATGCCTTTTCCAACAAAGCTTCATCTGAAACCAGTGATGAGCATGGGTAAACAGGGAAAGTGTCATATTCCAGCTGAAAAGAGGCTTGCTCAATAACCCATTGGACAAAGGAACTGCACACAAAACTATACATAAGGGGTTTGCTCTCAAGTCTAAAGCATCGTTTTCTTTCTCATGCACCTTCAACACAAACCCTGCTTGGGGAAGAAGCAGCAGCAGGGAAGCACTTGCCAAGCTGGCAGAGACAATGGTAGGGGCCAGCTGGCAGCAGAGCTTGCTTCACATGGCATTCAAGCTCTGCTGTTCATATTCCACAGTCTACTTACCAAAACCCTTAAACAGCCACATCTCAGCTCTCTCTATCTTAAAGACAAGTCATAAAAGCCAGTGTCATCTGTACAATGTCCTCTAGTGCTTTTCCTGTCTCGTACTTTAAGAAACCATGTCAAAAAAATGAGAATAAAGTAAAGAGAATTCCCACCTACCACATATGTGTTACATTTCATGCACCATTTCAGTTCCGTAAGTTTAAAAAAATATATAGCCAAGAAGTATTAAAACATCCCAGAAAGCAAGATGTGGAATAAAGCTGAGTTGAGAAAAAATGAGACCAGTTCCAATCACTTACTGATGCGGTGTGGGGATGCAACTGATGTATTTATGCTTCATTTTTAACAGACAGATGTACTTCTTTGCTTAATCTCACCTTCAGAGGCACCACTTGCATCAGAATGGCGAAGTTAGTGAGGTGGTTGCAGAGGCACACTGAGTAGTTGAGGTCTCCACTCTCACGCACACAACCTTCATTAGACCAAACACCAGTTCCATCGCTGCCAAGCACACAAAAATGAAACATTATCAAAAATCATCTTAGCAGGTTAGTTTTACATGCATTATACTATACAGGAGATAAAAATGTTTGAAAGCCATTCTCAGGCTGGTGCATCCACAAACATTGCGAGTGTTTCTCAATTCCCTCATGAAAATAGTTAACTATATGGTAACTACATTTTTTCCTTACATTGTGCAACCCATTTATGGCATTTCACCTGGACCCCAATTTCTATATTCTGAGAAATATCAGACAGGTCAACAATCTTGCAAAAATCAAAGAAGTCAGCGTATCATATCTGTTACCTCTTCCTTATCCACTGTCCCACTCATCCTGTCAAAGTAATTCAGACTGACTGAGCACCATTTCTAGTGACCCATCCATATCATCTGGTTTCTGTCACTTCATCCCCAGGGATAGCAAGAGCAGCTCCTGCTCCACTGAGGATGTGGCTGGGCTGGCTGTGCGGTCTGCCCCTAGGGCTGTGCGGGAAGGTGATCCTCATGATTTCGCTTCTTCCTAGAACCTGGGAAACCTAGAAACCCCCGTTCTATCACAGCCCTGCAGCGGAGTGGGGACACACCAGCCCCAGTCACACATCTAGGGGGGTTCATGCACTCAGGCACCAGAAGTCATCCACCCAAACTGCCTGCTTCTTAACCATTTATTGCTTTTGATAATATTCTGGGTCCTGAAGCTCAACTGAGTGATCTGTATTTTTATTGGTGCTTATTTTAAAGATAAGTATTGCCTCACCCTTCCTCTGTCCTTTGGGACATCCTTGAGTTCTCAAAGAGTCTGTCGTAGGTCAGAAACCAATTGCTTACTCTTTAACTACCATGCACTAGGGAATAAGACCATCTTGATGCAAATAAAACACATTTGGAAGGACAGATTTTATATTTCAGTTTCTATCCTGAGGCTAAGCCTCAAGGGCCCAAGCCCCAGTGGAAAACAGTACAGGAACAATGTCCCAACAATATTAATTCGCTTCAGTAAAATCTGTTTCTAATTTATCGTAATTTGTGAGTAACCATAACAACGAGTAACTGCCAACAGCTGGGACAGTTCAACATACTTGAAACAAAAACTTCAATAAAACAATTACAGTGACCTTCCCATGTGCATGCCGAATAGGAGGGATCACAGCCTTGCGGGCCATTGCTACATCAATTAGGCTTATACTGCTACGGCTCAAAAACTGTTAATCCCCATGCAATTCAAAATTCACTATTTGTATTCTTTCTCAATTGATTCAGTAAGAGCAGCATGTCTGGAAATCAAAACCAGATGAAATATATTCAGAGCTAAAAAAAAAAAAAAAAAATAGCTACTGATTTTCCAAAGTTCCTATTTTTCTGAGTGAAATTTAAGGTGATATTTTAGCCCCTTTCATTCTAATTTTCACTCAGGGGCATAATATTTCTCTATTCCGTGCATTGGCCAAAATTCACAGCTCCGAAATACTGATCTCACATGGAATTGTGACACAGGCACAGATCCAGTGAAAACAGTGTCACTGCTGGAGGTTTGCCATCTTAAAACATCCAAGCATCTGCTCAAGTGGACATATCCACAAAACCAAGATAAGCATGATTCCTAACACAGAGTCATAACCCAAGATAAGCACGATTTGTATCAGTCTGCATTTTTGATTCCAAAAATTGTCAGTCTCTCAGTTACCCACCTAACACAGGGTCTGTGAATAACAAGTCTCCTATTTATGGTAAGAAGCTACCCTGAGATTGTATTTTCTGTAAACCAGTGTTCCATTTTGTTAGCTATTTCCAAGAACGGAAAAGAACCATATAGGTAATACAGCATCACAATAATAATACACATCACTGTAATTTAATTAAATCAAGTTAAAGAATTTGAATGTACGTAACATACCTGTAGTCCAGAAATGCACAGTAAAGATGAACTCTGTTACTCTTATTTAGGGCTTGGCTGTATTGTCTGGGAGTCTGCAAGAGAGAAAACAAACCCTGAAGGAATGTTTTAAAAGGACTAAATTCCCCTATTCAACTACTTTAAATTCTCATTGCTATAACAACTTCAGTAGACTTACCCTAGATTAACACAGAACTGAAAGCAGATTTTGTCAGTCTTTGTGGCTTTAACACAAACTCCAAACATGCAAAGGCTGGTATTCAGTCTTAATTTTACACATTAGGATTAAACTCATGTCACTTTGAGTGAGAAATCTGTGTCTTATTTAAGTAAATAGCAAACCAGGATTATTTATTGTATATAAGCACAAATATAGGTGTTGATTTTTGAAGGACTGGGGTGTTATTCTTTGGCACATATTTGGCTTTGTTGGGTTTTGTTCTCATTGGGGAATCTCACATTTTAGTGTTATTAATCATAAAGTACGTACATTACAATGACCAACTCACAGACATTTTCCTTCCACAATAGTGATTATTTTAAAACATACAATCAAACTGAAAGAACAATGCCGTAATTCCAGACTTCATTTTAACACACCTTTTCATCATGATGGCATAATTTCTATCTTCTGTAAACAGACTTGGCCACTAACTCGATCTCCCTCATTCAGGAAGCTTTGAGACCCCACTCTCCACTCTGTTGCACCAGTTTCATGACAAAATAATTCAAATTATACTGGAGTGAAGTAATAATTTGTTACACACAAAATACACAAACTAGAGGACTTCCAGGGTTTGTTCAACTCTTTCTAATAAATCCCCAAAGTCCACATTGTATTATACCCTACCTTAAGGCAATTTTTTAATTACAAGAGTCTTCAGTATAAACAAATCACTGGTGAATTAACAGCCCTCAGATTATTGCAACACAATTCTGCTGTCAAGCCAAAAGATAACCAAGTATTGCTTTCCTTGTTTTACAGAAAGAAGGAAAAAAGGCCCCTCCACCTCATCGTGCTGAAACTCAACCAAGTACAAGAAGTGCCTGATGAAATTTTCCTTCTCCTCTCCCACAAGTCCAACAACCAGTGTCAGGCACAAGGTAGCACAGTTCCCTCCTTAGTAGTGATAATAAAGCATTTCTGCCTAACCCAGGGCATACACACATCCACATGGGATTTCCACACTTCAAGTAGCTATGCTGTAGATAAGGCCATTTACTTCTTAACTCATGTCTCTAGATAACATAAATGGAATTTTCTTATCTGGTTGAGCATCATTCCTGGAAAAAATTTCTAGTTCCTTGACTCACCCTAATTTCCCTAAGCTTTCATCACAGAAACAGCTGAGATTGCAGGTCAGGTACTCACACAAGCAGACCTTTTTGAAGAGGAAGGTGTCACTTATCTGCCAAGGGTCTGTTTTCCCCTTTGACTAGTGACATCCTGTGGCCTTTTTCCATGAGAGGAGCAAAGCAAATGGTAAAACCCAAGTCTCACAAGTGTGCCACCCTGGGAAGGGATGATGGGACAAGATACATATCTCTCATCACCAGGAAATATTTCATTGATATAACACTCAATCTGCTGATGCCACTTTCTTTCCAGATGTGCTGAGAGATGTAGTAAAATCAAGTATGTGGCATTAATACAGAGTCCTTCCTCATCTGTGAAAGTCCTTCCCCAGTGCTGGCTGCCCTGTGAAGGCCGCGAGCAAGGCTTTAGGATCAAACTGGTATGCTCTGCTAGATCCATCGATTTTGAACTTCTCATACCTTTCAGAAAGTGCCCTGCCACGAGCCTCACCTTTCATAACACAGCCATTATTAAAGGCGTCCACAGTCCTGGACACCTTCCAAATCACAAACCACCTATGAAATATAGTGTCTTGCAGAAACTGCTTCCCTCTCTTAATCTCACCTCTTGCTGCTCAGACTATTCTTGAAGAGCACTGGTTCAGAAACTGCAGAAGACTAATGATCCGTAACCCACAGCTGGAAAACTGCCATCTGCAACTTCAGTTAATTTAAAGTTTTGTTGGCAGAGTTCATTCTGTTTTACCAGCAGCAAGGGCATGTAGCATAATGTTTGCCCATTATGCCGTATAATGTTATGCCCATCACGTCTATAGCTTTCCTGAAGTAAGCAACTGAAAGAAACCATAGTCAGTTTGTATTACAAATTACTTCACTTGTATGACAGACAAACAGTGGCTAAAAAAAAAAACAAACACCCAAACCAACAGCAAGCGAAAGATGTGCTGTAATAACAGCTAAGATCATACAATAACTATCATTTCTGATTTGTAAGATATCTCTAAACAAATCCTGATTCTTAATACACTAAATGGAAAGGGCACCGCAGGGTCAGGTTGGAAGAAGACGTAGTACTTCATTTGTGTATCTTTTAACACAAATAAATCCCAGATGTATGTTTTACCCTCAATTAAATATCTCTGGCAAGAGACAAATTATTGTTTTTCTCCATCTTTAACTCTAAGTCCAGATGTCACTCATTAGACAAACTACACCAAGAGAGGCTCTGCAGTTGCTAAGCTGTCTGAAATTTTATGCATGCCCACATGAGAAAAGAATAGACAAACTATGCCTATACAAGAAGGGTCCATACTAATTTGCCTATTTACTTCTCTTAAGGAATATTTCCCATGTTTTAACACACACAATGTAGGCCTCATGAGGCTTTTCAGTGCCATTCAGACCAGGGAGTTTCCCTAACCAGGGCCACAGGGAGGCAGCAGACTTCCCTGTGGGAGGGATCCAGCCAACATATGGGGCCCTCAGTTCCCCTCCGAAGCGAAGCACCTACCATGAGTACCCTCCTTTTTTCTTGACTGAACTAGCCCTAAGGTGTGGGGGTGACTGACTCACCCTCGATGTCTTCCCAGATGGACCTTCCTTTCCATCCTCATGTGCCTGGCCCCCAATTTACAAAGCCCCATACCTGTTGAGCAGCGGTAACTGGGGAGGCAAGGGAGGCCAGGAGGAGATTTGCCTGCTTCCCTGAGGAGGGACCTGTTTCCATTCGCCCCGTTCTCTTAGGTTGCATCCTCTTACCTGTGGCAAGAGGCGAGGGGATCCTGCTGCCTTTGCCTCAGGAGCGAGAGGGCCTGAGTCCATCTCCCTCTCACACTCCCTTACAATTCTCAGCCTTTCCACCTCCTTTTTCAGCTCAGCCACCAGGCTGAGCAGATCATTTACCTGCTCGCAGCAAACACACGTGTCGTTCCTGCAGTCCCCCATTCCCAGTTAAAGGCTCCGGCACTCCCTGCAGCCGGAAGCCTGGACACTGACACGTTTACATGGGGCCTCTGCCTGGGTTGCCACATCTTTGGCCAACAGTTTTTGGCCAGGTTGCAACCATAGCTGTTCCTGGCCATGTGACTACCCGCTCAGACTCCGCAGCACTCCCAGAACACTCACCACTTCCCCTCTGTTCGACCTAGATGGCCTCCTTAGGGCCTTTAAATAGCCCGCGGAGGCTGCAACTCCGCCCACGCTTCACCCACCTCTCTCGCGAGAGATGCTGGCCCGCTCCCCACGTGGATCCCAGCTTCGGGGAAAAAACTCCCAAAAACCCCGTATGCAGAGTTTTTGCCGCTCTGCCCAACTGCCGTGGGGACGGTCCGGTTCCAGAGGCTGATCACAGTGGCTGATTGTATTTAGCTACAGAGTGGTGGCTACCGAGGGAGGAGGGTGTGCACCTTCTAATTCAGTTTGCGTTTTTCTCCAGAGTAAAGGAGGACAAATCTCTGGGTCAGACCTGACGTTGACCTAAACACTGTAGCTCCAAGCCCAGTGTGTTGGGTGTTGGACATCCCTCATCCAAAGCAGATGCTAATTTACCTTATTAAGTTGCATTCAGAGTTCACTTGTCTCTGTTTACAAAATACAGCGTTTTTTCTAATTCAGAGATTTTGAAGCCTTGTCTTGTCAACCTCCAAGAATACTATGGATTATTTTGAAGGTGGCAAGAAAAGGCAGTAAGACAAACAGTTTACATCCTCATTGAAATATTTTTACAAGTGTATGAATCAAAGGCGCTTTCAATTCTTATGGGTTAAATTAGAGACTAAAATGATGGTCCTAATATAAGGATTCCCTGTCCTTATACCAACAGCCTGACCCATCCAGGACCACATGGTTTATTAATTTTCTTTTCCACCTTATACAATCTACTTCTCCACATTACCTATAAAATTAAAACTTTAAAGGTACATCCATGTATTCGGTTCTCTGGAAAAAGACAGACAGAAAAAAAGAGAAAGAATAACCCCACTTATTTCTATAGTGTCTATATCAGCTGTTATCTTCCAAGCTGTGAGAAAACTGCATTGCAACAGACCTTGGGCATAGATCAGCCAACATTTTAATTTAGAGTCTGTTTGACTGATTCACCCTAAGATGTAACTAGCATATGTAATGAAAAAAATGTTATGCATTGTACAGAAATTATTTTAACTCAATAGGGAATTATAAAGTGTTATGCATAAAAGCCAGACCTTTAGTTCTTCCATTGCTGTCAACAGTGTTATGCCAATACACACTTACTGAAGCATCGAGCTTTAGGCTCCCAGGGTCAACATGAAAGCTCACTGAATGTATTTCTTAATGGTGCAATCAGAGTTTAAAAAAAAAAAAAATCTCATGATATCACATAGGGTGGAAAACTGTGGCAGAAAACATTATAAAGGAATTAAACTGTGAAGTATCAGAGGCTATAAAGGTATCTGAAATTACAAAAGGTTCCCATATGTAATTGAATATGGATTGGGCTTGATCCTTCCTTTGCCTGAGGTTAAAAATAGTCGATGTATCAATGTTCTGCAAAAATATTGTTAATCAAATGCTACATGAATAACTTTCCCCATTTCAGCATTCTCCACTTAACAGCTGCTGCATTGGGCAAGCACTGTGAGAACAAAAAAAAGTAATGAAAAAAACAATGAGCAACAGACTGAAAAATATCTTGGCTGCTCTACTAGATAGCATTTTTAAAAGAGATGAAGAAAAGGAGGGAATGGATGAGGACACTGCTGGTACTTTTTTTTAAATTATTGTGCATAGCAAAAAAAAAAAATCTGATTACTTCTGAGTGTGTACAGCATCAGATCTTGCTATTCTTCTAAGACTAGCAAGTCCACATCCGTTTAAGTGAAAATGCAATCTGCTTAACAGGAACCCATCTTTCTTGCAGCACCGAATAAGGGGCTTCATCCAACAGCTGCCAAGACAACATCTGACCACTTGCAGATCTCATTGTAGGCTATCAGGGACTGCACATCTGTAAAACAGTTGGTTATGATGTACAGAAAATGAAACTATTACTTGGTGTTTGTCTTTCTTCAGCTTGTCTCTGATTCACTTCAAGTTACAAGCTTATAGCACAGGTGGACTTCATGGCACCTAGCAAAACTGGGGCAGTGATTGCTGAATGTACTCTAGGTGCAATGTCCTAAGAGTCTTAAAAGAGTAATAGCTCTTCTCTCTCATTTTGGTTGCTAAACAGTGCAGACGACAATTTTTTTCCAAACTGCTAGAGGGAAGCTGCAATTTTGCCAGTCGAAAATGACCACAGCCCATGAGTGAAAATTATAATCTCCCTAAGCGCACATGCACAGATCCCAAATGGCTTTTAATTTTGCAGCTAAAAAATTCCCACCCTTACACAGAACTTATATTCATGTAGGTCCCTCAGGCAGATAAGACAGTGCAGCATCAGTGGGTCGGCACTGAGACCTGGACTCAGGACCTTCTGAGCACAGAGTAGCTTGCTCAGCCTCTCTACACCTCATATCCTAGATGGACTACACTTTACACATTCCTCAATGGGGTTAGGGTTCGGGTTTGGAGAACCAGAAAGCCTAAGGTCCCAGGGATCACTGAGATTGCAAAGGCATGCCAAGAGGAGCATGGCACTGCATCGACACTGCTCCCTCCACAGCTTTCATAGCTGGGACAGGGGCGATGCTGGGGACAGGAACCTCAGCCAAAAGGTATTAGGGTTAAATGCAAACCATCCACCAGCCCTGCAAAATTCTAGTCACACGCACCTTTTTGAACAGATCGATGAAATAGCACTTCAGCTTTTCCCCACCCTTTTTATAATCAGCATAATAAAGTAGATTTCTTGGTCATGCTGACACAAGTACACAACTTTCCAAAACTACTTAGTAAAACAGATGACACTGTCTTTTGTTAAGGTTTTTTGTTTCCTTTTGCTGTGCCTTTTTCTGTTACTCTGCATTATTATATTAAAAATGTATTGCTTTCATAAAACAAGAAGCAGATGCTCTTCCTATACACCCTTTTTCTCCTGTTTTTCTTAAATCATGTAAAAAAGTACTGCTAAAGGAAAACAACTGGTCTAATTTATATCAAAAAGTTTCTTTAAAAATGAACACATTTTCTAACCCAACAATAATGAAACAGGTAATGAAGCCTCTTTTTTTTTTCCACCATTCACCTGTAGTATTTTGACATACGCAGAAATATTTCCCTTTTCCATACAACTGTCCAGGACCGATGTAGAGCTCTGGAACAGGAAACAATGTCTAGGCAATGACAAGAGCCGTGACAGGGACCAGAAGGCAGGCATAAAGCATTATCCCTTAAAGGGATGCAGAGAGTATAATCAGTTTTAAGAATACTTTTCGTATTAGGTAATATTTCCACAATTCTTAGTTTCCAAAACAGTGCTTGGACTTTTCCTCCTGATGGCTCTTTTTTTTTTAATGAAGAGAAACATTTGCATCAGATGCAAACCATTCAGCACACTCAGATTTAACATTTAAGCTGCAGTTGTGATTCGCAATCCTCATCTTACTGGGGGAGAGAGAATTTAAATCAGAAACAAGAAACTGGGACAAGCCAGCAGTAGCTGGATAGGAGTTGGAGGGTAGCGAGACAGACAGGCAGACAGTGCCTGCTAGTGTTTGCTCCGATTTTCCTAATTACCCATAGTCCAAACAAGACGTGCCTGGATTTTTGATAACTAGATTTCACAAAGCTCAGCTGAAACTGAAAACTCTTAAAACAGAGGTTCAGTACTTACAAATAGCACACACTAGCAAGAAGTTGCAGCAAATTCAAAACCAACACGAAGCTACAAAATCCAACAGCAATGGCGAGTCTCACTGACCCTTTTTGGTTTCAGTTTCCCATGTTTCTCTGCCAAACTACAAATGAAGTCTGAATTAGCAAACACCTCTGTTTCCTACAAGACTGAAAGTCATAATTATAAGAACAACCAATCAATATTCACTCATATTCATTATGGAAGAGGCTTTAGACACTCTTCAGGCAGTTTTTCACACAAGGAACACACAGTAGTTAGCCCAGTATAGATTTCCAAGTGAAGAATCAATATATAACACCTTTCTTAAGAAGGCAAAAAACACAAAGGACAACTATGTCCTAATTTTTCTGCACAAAGACCAAAAAAAGTCCGCATCCTTATTTTTGAAGGGCACAAGGACTTTGACAGCTTGGAGCAGTGAAACATTAAAATTTCATGTGTTCTGCATGATGGTAACTGGAATAGTGAACTGTTGATGGAATAATTGGGAATAATGCATTTATCTTCTTCATAAAGCCTTTAGTGTCCTGCACTTTACTTCCAAGGACAAAATTAGCTTCTAGGAATGGATAACTTTGGGAGTCTGGGAATGCAAGAGGTCTGATATGGCCAGAAAACATCCATTAAACAGGTGAAAGAAAGAGGACACCTCGGAATAGGAACACGGCAAGGGGGGCAGGACAGCTGGTCCTGGGGAAGGTGCTTTAAGCCTCCTTTGGGAGCCCAGTTAAACCAGTGAAGCTTTATCCAGTGCCCCAGCTGAAGTGCCCTTGTCTCCCATCTACATACCTGCATAAGCAAGGGCTTTAGCAGCCCTTGGTGAGGAGGAATAGAGGTGACAGCAAAGCAGCAAGAGCCAGGTGAGCACCCAAGGAGGAAGGTCTTCAAGGCACAGGCACAAAAATCCTTTGGTTTTGTGTGTGCACAGCATGTAACTTAATGGGTCTGTGGTTTATGACATAGGTATGCTAATAGGAATGAAACTGTGCTGCAGAAGGAAGATACTAGCTTCTTCAGATGTCAGAAGCCCCATTAAAGTCTGATGAGGTCTGCATTGCACTCTTGGGCAAAAACACGATTTTGCAAGATACTCAGTTGGTTCCTCATTATACATTTGTAGGGTCATCTTTGCTAACATTTCTTTCCAAACAAAGGACCATGTTTTAAAGAGTGTTTTGAAGATGATATTTAATGAAAGCTTTAGGAGGAGTTTCAATAGTTCACGTCAGAAACAAGAGTACCAGGCTTAACGGTAAAAATATTTACCACTCAGTACATTTGTTGCTAATATTTTTCCTAGGACTGGATTTATATGTTAGCATTTTCCATTCTCATTAAAATCCTGGCTATGCAAATGTTGCCTCTGAAAAGCAATGCCTCACATTCTTTGTGAATTATATGAGGCAGCCTTTGTTTTATATTGACCCTTTCAGCTCTTACATCCCTTAACTAGCTGCTAATCATCATTTATCATTTCCCTGACTCTGCTAATCTCCAGGGACCGGGTGGGACACGCAGTCAAATGGAAGCAATGGAGTATAAATAATGACAGAGTACAATAAACATTCCAGTTGCAATGCCACATCTCATGACAAAGACTTTCAGAAAGATACAGTGCACAGTCCTGCTACGATAAGCCTGTTGTAACCAGACTGGAAAACATTAAAAAAAAAATTTTACTTGCTTAAGGCCCACTAGGTGAGATAAGGGAATGTTTATTCTATGTAATCAAAGAATCACTTGGATGCAGGTTTTATCTCCAAATTCCCTTTCCCCACGTGACTTTTCACAGGTTCTTTACTGCCTCTATGTGTTTCATCTCACGTTCATTATCCTACCTATTTAGTCTGTAATGTCTCAGGCTGACATATGACTCCCGTATCTTGTTAAGTTTTGCACGGATGGAATCCAGCTGAAGTCTGCAGAAGGCTACAGAGCTGAAGACTGGCACTTTCTGATAAGCAGCCCTGGGTCATCTGAATACCTCCTGAAGTACCCGGTGAACCTGGGGGCTTTCTCCCCTGACTTCTCTCTCCCCAAACTGCAGGTGGGGAGATACCTGCCCACTGCTCCACTTGTTTCAGTTCTAGCAAACATACAGCCACAAAGTGAAAAT
Source organism: Eurypyga helias (assembly GCF_000690775.1). Classification (NCBI taxonomy): domain Eukaryota; kingdom Metazoa; phylum Chordata; class Aves; order Eurypygiformes; family Eurypygidae; genus Eurypyga; species Eurypyga helias. The sequence continues at coordinate 89,075 of NW_010246613.1, forward strand.
TATCAAAAAAGAAAAAAAAAGTAACCTCTGCAAAAAGAGCAAGTTTTCTGTCACATTAACAAGCTACAGCTGCTGGGTTAAGCAGTACAATCAACGAATGAGACAAGGAACCTGTGGCAAAGGAGCCAAGGACAGGAGCAGGATTGTCCTCTTCAGGTAAAATCCAGATCTGCACCAGATTGAGTCTAAAGTTAATCCTCATCTTGAGACATGACTCTCCTGTAATGCTTCTTGAGCAGCAGAGAGATTTAACACCCCCTCTTGCAATAGTCTCTATTTCTTGGACCTTAACATCCCATTAGGACATTTCAATCTCCCAGCTAGATCTTTCTAGGATTAAGCTCATGGGTTTCCATCACCTGTTTTTTTTTTTTTAATTGTGGCAAAAAAACACTCAAGAACATTTACATTTTTCTTCTTCTGACTTGAATCTTTTCCCCTATTTCTGTACATTTGCCAAATATGAGTTGTCTTTTAGTCTGTTACATGAATGGGGATGAAATTCACACAACTATTTAGTTTAGTATCATTTTTCATTCACAGGAAGTGTCAGGGTGCCAGAACTATTTGATCTGTGCATCAGCCACAAGCAGTGAATTGAGAACCACTCTGGAATTAGGCCTGGTCCATTAACTCCAGCTACGAAGTTGAGTAATAGGAGCCTAAGCCATTGAGTTCGTTTTTCAGATGAGAAAATGGAAGTTGGTGGAGCTTTGTGTAGGTCTCTCGATGCAACACAGATAGAGATATTGTTGCTGATGCAGCAGTGACAGAAAGGTAGTCAGCTGTGGTTTAAGACAGGGCCCAGGGCTGGTGCTGCACAAGGTACCGCTGGCACAACCAGCCAGCCTCCTCCAGCCCTTCGTGGAGCCCAGGGCATGCTACTGGGCCGGCCGGCCCAGGAGCCCTTGGGACTGCAGAAACCACACTGAGGCAACTTCAGGGCTGTGTTTTCAGAAGCGTGATAAGAAGCTGTAACTCTGAATTTTCACCTGAGGTTTCATTTCAGGATAAGCAGGATGAAAGTTTGGAAGTAGGGGTACATTCAACCTTTCAGACTTTCACCGCTTTACAAATAACACCAGCTTTTCCTCTTTTTTTTTCCTCAGCTAAACATTTCCATGAACATTCCATGAAAGTAGTTGTGTGCAGCGCTAGGAAAGAGGGGACAAAGGAAACCCAAAGCACACTGCAGCAAGCTCAGGCAGAGAACCAAGCAGCCCGATAAGGTATTACTGCCTGCCAGCTGATTCAGCTGGGCATATTATGAAGTGCCACACAAAGGCTTCTTCTGCCATAAATTTGCATACCTCCATAATTACTCAGCTCCCAGTTTGCGCTGCTTGTCCGGAGCTCAGTTTTTCCATCTAATTCCTGAAATCAGCAATGGGTCCCTCTGGAAACTGATCTAATGGCTTGAGGAATGCAGCCATGGTCATTAGAGCTTTGCAAAATCTCCAAACTCAATTACTTAGTACAACAATTTCAAATGGGCAAAGAATGAGAAATATTATGTTCTCCCTTCAATGGAAATGCTGCTACACCCCTCTCTTTCTTGCACTTCAGTGCAATGTCACGGTGTGGCAACCTGGATTTTTAAGCATCTTGACAAAATGCAGTGGCCAACAGTTAAACAACATAGCAGAGTGTCACATCCCAGTAAACTCCAGTGACACAGGCATCTTTCCTTTGCATGTTCTTTTCTTTAAGTAAAATATATTACATAACTAGGGGAAATGCTTTCAGATAAAACTGTAATCATACGCAAGCAGAAATGGCTGACTGCACATGTTAATTTGCTAGGATAGTTCTAGAGAACTTCAGAAAAATTACTAACCAAAAATCAAAAGCCTTCAGCAAACTGCTGCCTGACAGGAGCTTTACAGGGCTCAGAGGCACCCACTCTGTTCCCACTGAACCTCGTACGGAAACACCCAGAGACTTCAGGAGGTACAAGGCACCATATTCCTGTTCCGCTGTGATGAATTAAAGACAGTTCAGTTTTAGGAACACAGTGTCTCAGAACATTACAGCTGACATTTCAGTGTCAACTGAGGGCTAGTTCAGGATGCTTTATGCCACAGAGCATGGAGATTTCTTACTTTTGCTAAACGTTATTTTTGGAAACATTCTTGCTAGTGTTCATTGGAATATTTCCAATGGGGTAACACTTCCAATTAAGACCTCCTTTTTATAGTTTCTAAGTACTTTATAAGTGGCTGACAGCCTTAAAAATAAATGAGTTTTTTGAAAACACAGATGATGGTTAACCTATCACAAGTGAAACACAGTCCAAAGAAGCCAAGAGATTCCTTCCAACCATTACTTACAACTTAAGAACTTTTGCTACCCTCATAACCAAAAATGCCACATGCTATGCATATCTGTCCCACGTCCGTATCATCTACTGCTTATTTAGGAATACTTAAAAAGTGGTTCATTAAAAAAATGCAAAGTCAGTTCTTATTAGATGAGAGGCTCTTTCACAAACTCTTATGGTAAGTAATTCAAAATCTAGTATTTCTAAACATGGAGAATAGGAGAAAGAGGAAAAACAACCTTCTCTGGAGATGTATGTAGATTCTCTTGAGCACTGTAAGTTATCAGGGGCATCAATGCTATCACTAGAATTCTTTGACTGTCCTGCACACAAAAAGCTTTGCTGCAGTTAATGGGAACATCACAAAAGCACACTCATAAAACTTAACCATAAGACTGCAATTTACCTAGTGGGGACCATGATCCCTTTGGGGGACAGCCCAAGTTGTGCCCACTAATAAATCAGAAGTTTAAAGCACCAGAGTGAAACAGCCTTGAGCCTCAATACAAAGAAAAGGAGTATAATTTAGCTGCAATCTTCTAGTTTATGGCCAGCCTTTTGTTACAGCCTCCTTGTGCCACACAGAATCAAAAAGCAGAAGAACCTGGGGAAGTGGTAGGAAAGATGGGAAGAGGAAAGGGAAAACACACTTCTTTCTTCCTCCATGCGTACAATGAGTTTGTAATCCATCTCAGCGTACTTCACATTAAGGGAATGAAAGAAAATACAACTTTCAAAAGCAGCAAAACCCCATCTAAAACATTATTTACCAACAGGATTATCACTGATGCCTCCTCAAACCGTGTTGCACAAGTCAGCTGCCTCTGGTAACACCCAGTACCTCAGGTACATTTTAAGAAAGATGCACCCAGTGAACACAGTGGAGGGCAAAGAGTAGCTCAGGGAATTTTCTAAGCACTTGAAGCAGGACTTCAGTAACACAGCCAGGCCTCTTATTTCTCTTTTATACAGTAGTAATTTTTTCTGCTTATTTCCCACCAGCAAAATATTGATCCAAACAGACTTTTTTTTTTTTTTGAGTTTTGTTCCTACTTTTCATTGTTTGCCTTGGCAATCTCCCCTAATTCTTTCCACATTCAACCTAGGGAGAGCAGGAAGAGCAACAGAATCAAAAGGACACATCCAATGTCTCAGGTGAGTCAGTATGTTTAAGAAATACCTAACCCTTAATGTCTGCTACCTGTAAAAGCAGCTTTCAAAATCCGGTCATTAGGGATGTTCAGTATGGCTTTTTCATGCAAGGGGTTTTAATGCAATTTTATAAATAAACCTGTCATCATGCTAAGTCTCTTTATGTTGCACTGGACTTATATGGAGCTTCAGGGTGAGCACAGCTGTAACAGAGACTAAGCTGTAACACAGATCAACAAGTGTCTCTTATGTCCAACCAAGTGAGCATCATTGCAAAATTCGTGGCTTAATCCCAAACCCACTTAATCGTTAGAGTCTTTCTTTGGATTAAAAGGTCTTTTGGATCACTGTCTCCATTATAGGGCCAGCAAAATTCTTCATTAACACCCGCAGAGACTTCAGATTCCACCAGATTTCATTACTCTAAAGTTCTGCCAGCCCAATACGAGCTCTCCAGTACCAGAGCCCTTTACAGCACAAAGGTGGAGCCCACTTTGAGGGTACATTTTATGTTTTTTTGTTTTCCAGGTTGCACTATTTTCTAGTGTTTTGGGGTTTGGTTGACCCATATATAGGTTGGCCTAATGTTTACAAATTTGAGCGCCTGTGTTCAAAGGAGGAATTTGTGTAAGGGAACATCAATGACAGAATATCACCTCTATGAAGGCCCTTCCCATTCCTTAATCTCTTCTGTACCCTCTTCCCAAAAATACAATCTGCTTTTCTGTAAAGAGGAATTTGCAGTCTTGCTGAAGAACGTTTCAACTACCTGCACTGAGCTTAGGCATTGCACATCACAGAAGAGAAACCTGGGGACTGATCCTGCCTCACATAAAGACCTGAGTATCATTCCCACTTGAGTCTCCCAAAGAAAGGAAGAGGCTACTCAAGCATCAAAATTATGCACGTCCTTTGGTTTGCACCACTTTAAGGATGATCTTGTTTGCTCTTAGTCGAAATACTTAGGAGATGCAACATAACCATCACAAGAACTTGCATGAGAAGACAAAAAGATAAAATACATGCAAAGACATCTGAAGGCAAAATGTAAACATTCAGGTATACTGAGTAGGTATTTGATGCAATATTGAGGACTATTAGATGTAATCTGCATTGCAGGCACATGTCTTAGCTTGAAGCATCAAGGCTATTACAATACTGTTTCTCCCTAAATCCACATGCCACTTGTACTGCTTTTAGCTCCTCTTTCTTCCCTGCCCTCAAGGACTGAAATTATAACAACAATCGCATTATTTTTTAATTTAATAGAAGGAACAGTGAAACTAATTCCAGCCTTGGGCAGTCCAGACAGCAGTAATCTACTCTCATCCTTGATGTATTGTATATAAATGAGATTGCAGCTAAATTGTCTCTCTTATCAACCACAGACTGAAGAATACAGGGCTCCTCTCTCTTCTTTTCAGTGGGTGCCTAACAATCCCTCTGCCTCGGCAGGAACATGGTAAAATATTGAAAAAACTAAAAATAAGTTGAAGCATACATAGCAATATACCCCCTGTAATAGAATTACTGTAGCTGGCTATAGACATTGTGCAAATTGCAGCACACAACTATGTGGTACATGGATATTATAGGTTACAGCACTCACTAGACTTGGCTTCATCAAATTCAGTTGATGAAAAACGACATCCCAAATACCTACTTTCGCCTACTTCTTGCTAGTAATTAACACAAGCAGCCTTTAATGTATGTTACACCACAGGACTGCTATCCAACCATCCATAATGCACAGAGGCCAACAAACGTAGCAATCATGAGACTGACATGGCAGTCTCCAGTTCCCCAGCATCAATTACTAACACAGCTCCTCTCACACGAGCTATATAAAGCAGTTTGCTTGGTATGCTGAGGACTGAGGCAAGGTTTAAAATATCCTCAGAAAACTAACATGTGCAGATTTCCTACAATTAAACCCACTTTTTTCTATTCATTTTGATTGTTACAATTTTCTTCCCTTTAAAAAAATAAAAAAGTTTATCTTGTTGATTGGTTCTGGCTTTGAAACACTTTTCTTAGAAGCCATTGACGAAAACAAAAGAAAATTAGTGTTTCCCCGCACTCCTCAGGGTCACAAAAATTTCTTTGAGAGAATACTTCCACCTTAGGCTGAAACAGGGTGGATATTGTTCAAACAGAACTACTGGCATCTAATTCTAACTTCATATATCTACAGTACTTTTTACTCTGTTCTCAAGCTGAAACACAATGCGTTTGGGCACAGCACACCACTGCAAACTAAAATCCGTTCTCTGGACAATGCCAGCAGTACTCTGACTGTGGTTGGAAATTACGCAAACAGGGGGATGAACACAGGAGAGGGAGTCTCAGAAAATACATTCTGTTCACGGAACAAACCCTCTCCGATTAGATTACGTGAGACTTCAGTTTATCTGATAGTAAAAAGAATCACAGCCAAAAAAGAGCCACAGCTAAAGATGTTGAGTGTACAAACAGTCAGTGCTCAGCCTGATGACCTAGAAAATTACCTACTGGGGAGATTTGGATCGCTTTCTCATACACAGACAGCAAAGAAGAAGAAATCACAGCTATGTCTGTCCATGAAATTGTTTTGTGGTGTGAAATTACCCATTTCTGAGTTCATCCATCAGACATGATTAATGAAGAATTGTTTCTTATTTTTCCTGAAATTTTACATTAAATAAATATTCCTCTCTACATTTTGTTTGTTGGGAGGGATTTGTTTTAATTTTCTTCTTCTTTTTCATTTTTAGTGTAATGTCAGAATTGAAAAATAAAAACGTCATGAAATTCTAAAAATTAAAATATTGAAAAGTTCTAATTTTCCATACCATTTCCCCCGAGAAATCACCAAGTGATAAAAAATACTATGACATTTTCAAAACATTTTGATATTTCTCTTCTGGGTCACATTCTCTTGTTTTTCAAGCTGTATGTTATACAGCAGGTTATTAAATTCAATCGTACTAAATCTTTGCCCAGAACATATAACTTGGCATCTCAGAGGGGTACATTATCACAGTCCAAAGCTGGACAACATAACTGCTCAACATGTTTCCCCACAGCATATCAGCAAAAAATCCTGCAGGCATTTTGATCACCTACATTTCTAAGGACACACATGTCATTTTTCTTTTTGCATATTGCCCCTAACTGTTATCCTAATGCTTTACCCAAGCTTTTTTTTTTTTTTCCCTTTTCCAATATAGGGAGTTCAGTTACCGATTTTGTTGACATGAGGATCAGACCCACCAATTTTATGTAACTACAAGATCAGGCCCACTGGGGTGATAACTTCCAGAGATTTTCGTTAAAATAAAAGAGGAACAATGCTTTCTGTGGGTTTTTTGTTATTGTTGTTGAGGGGGGTTTTTTTATGTTGGAGAATGACAAAGCCTGAAGCCAACAGTGTCATTTATTTATCTGAGTCTGTTGCAAAGGTTTCTAAAGAGCTTGTTTTCACTTATGACAAAAGAGGAGAGGAGGGGAACAACTTTGCTTTGAGCTTGTTTCTAGTATTTCTACTTTTAACTCTGAGGACAACTTCAAGGCCAAACTGTAGACACCTAAAATACAGGGTTTCTAAATAAAATGCTGACAGCCTATGAACTATAAAAGTTATGGAGAACCCTGTAATAGTAATAATAATATCCTTCATTTATATATAGTGCTTTTTCTCCCCAAACATCTCTTAAACTGTAAGTCAAACAATCTCATCTGTGGCAGTAAAAAGGACTAAAATAACAACTATCGTAAATTTCTGGACTGGAGAAAGGTTCTACCCATGCTTCATTTGCTGGCCAGGACTTCATTTCCAGTGAAACTGAATTAAACTAAACTAATTTGGGCAGCTCACCTGGGTACTGGTACCTTCCCTCTGAACTGTACTTGAGAGCAGACTCACAGTAAGATCAGATATTCAGAGGTTCAAGTGGTAAAGAAAGATTTCCCACAGGGCTTTGAGATCCAAGCACCGGGGAGTCACAGACCACAGCGCATGGCTGAAACTCCAGCACTTGAGATTTCCCTCCAGAGAGCTCAGGAAGGGAACAAGTCACCACTACAAAAATATACAGGCTCTTTATCTGAGTAAATAATACTTGGGAAAGAGAAAAATAAGATACATTTTTCCAGCAGAAACTAGGAATGCAATGGCTTTTCCAGTTTCAGTTAAATCTTTCTGTTGAGATGGTGACTTGAACAGAAGAATAAATTTTCTCCTGAAGTTTCTCCAACAGACAAAAGTTAAAATAAATAATAATAATAAAGTAGAACATATGTGAAAGCTATATGAATCACAGAAACCAAGCACACGGCCACTTGAGGAAAACTGAGGCTGCTTCTTTGATGTATGCTATTTCCTATCATATTACATCGTATAGAGGTCTAGCTAAAAACATGAAATCATTAGGAAAATAATTTTTGACATAACTTAGTGATTTATTTGGCATAACAGCATCTTCTCCAATATCCTACTAGCAAGCTGAATAATAAAATTCTGACTCAAATTTGTGATGAGAAATGGACACAGACCAAATAGTAAAATATTTGTGGCATATGAGAACCAGCAACTATGTGAACTGCCCAAGTTGTTTTCACTTAGCTTTGCTTGCTTTTATTGAAAAAATAATATCTATACCCAAACAGCCAACTCCTGGTCTCTTTGAAGTCAGTGGGAACTTCGCCATTGATTTTAGCAGGACTAGAATGTGGCTTCCTCGGATCTTATTTGGAAGGTGGGAGTGGGAAGTTGTTTGCTTTTTAGTTAAATACGTGTATTGGAACAGGAAGACAATATCATAAATTATCTGGCAATTAATTTAAAGCAGTGATGCAGCAGCATTATATCCTAAAAACTATGTTCCAAGTCTTTGTGTTAAGTGCCAATAGGCCAAGCACTGTGCGCACATAGTTTCAGCTCTGAAGAGCTAAATATCTAAACAGAAAAGAATGTTTAAGAACAAAAAAGGTTGAAATACTATTGTGTCCATTTCACAGATGGGAAAACTAAGGCACTAAATTACTATGAAATATTTCCTTTCTTGATATAATTCAGCATACTTCTCCTTATTTCATCTAAGTGAACCAACAACATTTAAACAGTTTGCTGAAAGCTACAGAAGCAGATTATGCCAGATCCAGAAATTGATTTTAGACATCAAATGCTCTGTCAGTATATAATTTTTTCACTCCCCTTTTGTAATTACAATCATTCACCTTATACAACTGCAGTTCACTAGCGCAATGATCAAGGATATCACAGCAGCCCTCATTCAGGGACCATATATAAGAATTTTCACGTCAGTAAAAGGATAAATATGTGAAAATAAGCTTCTGATGCATCTTCATATTTGTCCTTACGGAAAGCAGGTTTATATATTCAGGACTGCCGTTGTGAATAAAAGCCATTTTTACATTAATTCAGCAACTCTAGAAAATGGTGAGTAAGATGAACAAAATCAAAGGAATGCTGAATAGACTTAACAGAAGATCATCAATGCTTTTGTTTTTAAGAGCTAGAACAAACCAAAGATGCAGTGAGAAGTTACATGCTTATTTGGAAAGATACAAAGTGTCTGAATTTCCCCCACAGATCCAGAACTTCCAGGTATGGGGGTTTGTATCACAGACAGACCCCTAATGCCTGCTTTGGATGAAGACAGATTTTCTGATGGCTCAGCTTGATCCAACTATATCACAAGGCCTATTTAAAATTGGAGTGGGCATGTCATAGGAAAAGGATAATAATGAACAGTGGTCCATTGGCAGAAAGATGAACTCTACCAAAACCAGATCATTTCCAGTCTTTTTTTCTTATTTTAACTTTGAAAGCTCTGAAATCTGGGACACTACTCTAAAACTGCACGGTTTACTTATAGCATTATCTGAAACTTGGCCCACAAACTGCATCTTTTCAATTTCATGGGAACGACAGTTGCATGAGATTCCCCGTAGTGCCTGGTTAGCCACGAACCAGAAATGCCACATGAAAAGCTATTTTCATAGCATTTATGTCCAGTCCAAACACAAATCAAGAACTGCATAGTTTTACACTGTATTTTAAGTTAACAATATCTTTTTGAATCTCATTAAAACTCAGGTACTGTTTGATTCAGAGTTTGAGCAAAGGTTTACATAGTTTCCATTTTTATTCATTCTCTTGAAATTTCCTATGTTCTTATAATCAGTCCTTCAGGACTGAATAAGTTGCCTTGTTCCACAAAACCTTCAAGGTTTTCTGGAACAGCTGGGTTTAAACTTTAGACTTATAATTTAACTTACTGGCCATATCTTTTGTTTGCTTTAGGTTTTCCACTACATATCTTTTTTTGTAACTTTCCTACTTTTTATAAGACAGCCATTTGTATGTCAGCTTTTTCCCCGCTCTCAGTGTTGTGGATCACTAGAATATGATGATTTTCTCAAAATTCAATACTGTGATTTAAGCAGATATATACTGAAAAGGGGGTCTTGCATACGATTAAGATTTAATAAAAATCAGGATGAAACGGTAATTTAAAGGGCAGATTAAAAAAAAATAGGATATTTACAGGACTAAAAATGAACCAAATCTTGCAAAGTCACAAACGCCCAGACTTTAATTAACTTACACACTTGCACTTTTAACACCTGCTATAGCTATGTGCCAAATCGCTTTATTTTTTTCAAAAGCTATGCCTTGGTTTCAGCTAAGATAGAGTTAATTTTCTTCCTAGTAGCTGGTATAGTGCTGTGTTCGGGATTTAGTATGAGAATAATGTTCATAACACACTGATGTTTTAGCTGTTGCTAAGCAGTGCTTACACAAGTCAAGGATTTTTCTGTTTCTCATGCCCTGCCAGCAAGAAGCTTGGAAGAGGCACAGCCAGGACAGCTGACCCCAACTAGCCCAAAGGCTATTCCATACCATATGATGTCACACTCAATATAAAACCTGAAAGGAGTTGTCCAGGGAGGTGGCGATCATGGCTCAGGAACTAGCTGAGCATCAGTTAGCATGAGGTGAGCAATTGTACTGCACATCACTTGTTTGGTATATTCTTTTCTCAATATTATTATCTCTCCCCTTGCTGTCCTACTAAGCTGCCTTCTTCTCATATAATGAGGGTTTTTTTTTTTCCTGATTTTTCTCTTGCATCCTACCGGGCAGCATGGAGAGAGCAAGCGGCTGTGTGGTGCTTAGCTGACAGCTGGGGTTAAACCACAATAAGCTATTTAAGATAAGCTGAATAACATTTCATGATTAATTATTTTTTGAAATGTGGAATGTGAAATGAACATCTATTATTTTCTAAAATGAAAGGAGCTCAATTTTTTAAATCTATCCAAATCATTCAATCTACTTGAAAGAGCAAATTACAGCTTGATTGTAAGCCAATTATTCTGGTGCAGATCACTTGAATGACTACAAATGTATTCTTTCACAGGCAGCATTTGTTATTTGAATGCTGATGTTATTTAATTAAAGAATAAAATAATAGTTCAGGTCAAAAACTCATTGAAATGAGCGTAGTTCTACATAGATGCTGTTGTACCTTCCTGGAATGGGTCTTTCAGCCTCTGAGGTCTGAGTCCCAGACTGAAAAAATAGTTCTGCTGATATTCATGGAGCTACACACAGGTAAAGGCACAGAGCCAAGCCCATGGCTGATTCTCTTTCACTACTGTCAGGATGCCAGCGCAGCAGCTTGTAACAGCAAGCCCACAGCTACAGAGAAAGGTGTTATCCTTTGGAAAGAGCAACCCTGGGGTGTGCAGGTTGAAGCAATTCAGTAGAGCACAAGTCATTCCTCGATGCTCCTTCTGCGTGTGTTGTATTTCACTCATACTAAATGGCTCTCAGAAAAGACTTGTCACAAATTTCTGAGTTGGCCCCCACTGCTTGGTGCATCAATCACTTAGCTATTATAGCCTAGATTGCAATTAAAAAAATACAAGTGTAGAGTTTATATTCTGAACAATAAATTCTCTCTCTCCAGAAATGTTATATCTAAGGAACAGTACTGCAGAACTCATTACCAAGAACTGATTATGAAGACTGTGAGCCATGCTCTGGGTTATTATAATCTCATTAGTATAATAATCTATTTTATCCAGCTCCATGACAGTTCAGTACAGATTATCTTGAATCCTTCAGCTGGCTGTGCTAACCCACTGAGAAGTTTGTCCAATTGCACTGGCTAGCATTAACTTAAAATGAAAATGTTTACTGTGGTAAAAATAACCCTTTCAGCATTTAGGGAAAAAAATCCCTTTATTTGTATTTATCTTCTCATTCACATTTTGAGTCATGTCTCAAGATCAACTAAAGAAGGCCTTATTGTGGTTCCAATGATATAAATCCTTGGAGTTTATGCCAATACTTTTATTTGTCATATTTATTCGAACTGACATTTTTCTGGACTCTGTTCACACTATGACTTACGAGCTTAATTGGGTTTCATTTGTTTTGCTGTTTAAAATAAATTAAGACCAGGGTGTGGGAGATTTAGTCTCCCTCATGATCTTTATTTTCTAATATTGTGCAATGTGAATTCAACATTCTAGTTGCTATTGAATTATGCCATCTTAGTAGGAAAAACCTTACCCAGCTATTTAAAGGAGCATCTTAACTTCAGAACTACTATTTCATTTAATCCCTATAACATAAACCAGGGATCTCATCTAGTTGTACTCATGCTAGGGATGAGGAACTGAAGCAGGAAGACTAGGTTTAAATTAGCAACTCTGCTTGAGATGAGATGGATGTGCAAGGGACTGCAGTTCAGTCTCCCAAATGCAGTCTTAGGATGGGCCTTACGTGTTATTAAATTAAACAGCAACAGGGGAAGAGCTAGGCAAGATAAAACTTAGAAGATTGTGAAGGTCAAAGAAAGGAAAACACTCAGTAAAAATATACGATAATGTATGCACTCAAACAGATTTAAGTCACAAAATATCACAATCCAGGAAAAAAGTTATTTTCCTCTGATACTGCTGGTGCTGGAAAGAGTTGCCACACGTCTAGACAGCAGAATTCCTGCCCTTTCCTGATGGTCCTCTACAGGCACTGGCTGCTCAACAGAGGCCAAGGAAGAAAGGGAGCTGTCAAGATGGATCTGCCTTCCACAGAGCAGGTACCGATTAGTGCACAGCTTCTCAGGACTCCCCTGCATGAGTATAATACATTCCATTTCTTCTTTGGAATCAAGATTCATCCACCTCTGCTGCACTCCAAACTCCTCTGAAGACAAATCCAGTCTACATCATAAGATATTATTTTAAATAAAAAGAAAATAAAGCGATACAAAATGTTTACGCCATTACAGCTAATTCCTGCACTGCCTCCTCCTATCAATAAATTGCATAGTTTTGCCTGACTGGAGCCCAGAAGACTCGTCCTACAGAAGATTTTATGCAAAACTCACTGATGTCCAATTAAGTTCTTGCATCAGGGAGAACACCATCTCCAAGGAGTGAGCCACTGCACCAGAAATGAAGGCACACTTAGAGCATGTGTATTTGAGATAGAGAGAAAAAGACAGACTTGCCTAATCTGAAATGCTGAGAGCAGGAAAACCTTTTTTTCTTGATTCCCAAGGCCCTTCACTGATTCTTGGAGCACTGTTTGTGTTCTTCTTTGAGGTCAGAACATTTCAGAATCACACTGTGTAGTGTTTTAAAAACATCCTGACAAGGGCCACTGCCTAGTTCTCATTGAACTTGCTCAGTGGAGTCAGGAGCCAGTGTAACAGCAAAGCACAACACTCAATTCTCTGGCAGTACAGATCCAAGAATCTCTTGCAGAGTGTGCAACACTTGTACCCCCCCTTTCTTCTGCCCTCCTCCCCCCCAAAACAAAAGCTGAGCCTAAGAACAAACAACTGCAAAATGCCCTCAAAAACTGAGTATTGTGAGCATAGGTTAAATGCTTTTGTGTTTAGCTCTGAAAATCGTTCAGCAAAAAAACCAGATGTCTGGGATTTTAGGAGACAGAGCTCACTCAGAGATCTCCGAAGACTCTTGGGGAACTCAGGGCTTACAAAGGACGTGTAGAAAGGAGTGAGAGAGAATGAGCTAAATGAACGAGAAAGGTTAGTTCTGTAATCTCCTTTAGGTGGATAAATAAGGCTGATGATCATCCAGAGAGAGAGAACACCACCTCAATTAAATGAACAACTATTACCAAGAATTGTTAGGGGTAACAGTGATAGATGGTGCTCTGTTAACAACCCCCACATCAGACACTTACTCCTCCTAGATATTAATTAAAGTCTCAAAGAGGGAACCGAGTCAAAGTCAAAACCTCTTGATGATTGCCTGCAAAATGACAGTTGATGTGACTAATTTCTGATGAAACAAGCATTGATGAAAATAAGGAAATGCTGTCTGAAAATAAAACTATGCTAGTAATTGAGGTATTCATAAGAGTAGATGCAGAGCAATTCTGCTGAAGGTGCAGGGCACCTCAGGGGTAGACAGTGCAGACAGAACCAGAAGAGGATGATGGGCCCCAGAATATTCTCAGTAGCTATTCTTCGCTCTTCTTTTAAACCATGTTTCAAAGCAATTTATGAATCTATCCCCATTAAGCTACAGAGGATCAGACAAAGCCAACCCCAGGATAATACCTTAAAGGTAACTGGATTTATCTCTAGGAAGAAACAGGCTCGCTTTATCTTTTAAACAAGACCTCTCACCAGCTCTTCATTTCTAAAATAGCCTTCTAAGGGTGTGCTCCACACACCTTCACCTCATCTAGTGGGTCACCTTCAACAACAGCCTGATGTTCTGTAGACCTTTCAAAGTGACTAGTTTCTTCCCAGCTTTCAACCTGCCTGGTTTATCCCATCTACCTGCTCTGGCAGACTTTTCATAAAGTCCTAAGTTATTCTATCCCTCAAATAACCACTTAATCTTCACCCTTTTCTTTATGCATTTGGTAACCAGCGCATTTGTAGCTTTCATTTTGGTGCCTTAAAACATCTTAGACCTGCTTGTCAGTTCTGGGACGATATATTAAATATTCTATTTGCCTCCAAAGGAAGGCATACATGCAGGTTTAAGAGGGTACAGAAAGGTGAATACATTTAAAGTTGCTGACACCTACAAACTCCAGACAGAAATATGAGAACTGATCGGTGGAAATATATTCAACTGCTGGCCTCCACATACATTTCTCTTTATTATGTATCTTTTCACAAAGTTTTGGCCTTGTACAATTGCTGCACCTTACTGGGTTTCATTTTCCATTCTATTATTCCTTCAGTCCTATCCATCTTGTAATTTTATACAGATGGCATTGAATAGGTTGATCCATCTCGTAGTTAATCAACCTAGTCCTTTCTTGACAGCAGGGATTGATTACAATATCCCCTGTTTCTCCTGAATTACCTTGCTTACTTAAATGTTCCCAAAGAATTCTCCCGCAATGGAATTGCCCTTCTACCCCTCTGACTGTGTAAGTTTGCCATGTCCAACGAGCACTGTAAGACAGTAACTGCTCAGTTCATTTAATTTGCATTCCGAGTGTGGAATCTCTTCTTGTTAGTATGAAATCAGGTGCCAAAGGTACATGTCAGACAAGAGAGGGTTAGTATTGTTCTGGGCAAACATTTAGTAAGATAAACAACTCAGACTGTAGATTTGGTGTATATCCTACACAGAGTTATGAACAGACTTCCAGTATTCATCTTCTCACTATTTACCTATATAGATACTGTTTCCATGTTCTGCCTTCTAATTCAAGAGTCAAGTTATGTTATACTTTTGCCATTGTTGATACAGACTAGATCCTGGTATGCAGTACAGAAACTGCAGTTTGATTTATAGAGACCTATTAGGAAAATCAGAAGTCACTGATTTTATATAGAGAGCAGCAAGAAAAAGAATGCGAATAGACTGATTTTGTCTTTTCAAACATATATACCAAATTTCATGAACATGCTGGATCAGGGTTGACAAGAAGATTTGGAGGTGAATAAAAATGCTATGAAAGACTAAACTGTTTATTTCAGTACAACTTTCAGTTGAATTCATCATAATTCCCAGAAAATGTAAGAAAAAAATGATCCAAAATGTCAGAGACCCACAGAGAATACTCAGAGTTAATCTAAAAAGATGCCTACTATGTTTCATCTTTATGACAACGATCTCAATACAAAACACACCCTGAAAACTTAGGCCTTTGGGGAGGTGTGTCTGCGTTTGGTTTCTAAAGGCAGCAAGCACTATCTGGTTGCTGCTCGCAGAACAAGAAAGAGAAGAGTCACAGAAACTCCTGAAGAAGACAGTAACTCAGGCAACAAGCAGAGTGTAGGAAAGAGCTCAGAAGTCTTGCTATAGTGCCCAAAGTGGAAACAGGGCAGGGAGTTGTAGTGAGATATTCTGGATTGTCCAAAAAAAAAAAAAATCTATATTCTTCTTTGATACAACCTAATAGATGCATGTAACAAAACATTTAATCTTTTTTCATTTTTTCAACAGAAAACACTGCAAATATTCAGATTCAGTATGTCATGTTAAAACAAAAATATACATTCCATGTTTAAAAAATGAAATAAAATGCGTCAATTCTAAAAATACTATGCAGGTTTATAAATACTTAGCCAGAGCTATTCAATTCTTTCAGCATATACGACACCTAATTCAGCCCGTGCAATGTTCTGAGTTTTAGTGAATAAAAAACTTTTCCTCAGCATACAGCACATTTAATTCTGCATCACCCTCTCAGTCCCAGGAGCCCTGGGCATTTTGCCCTAAGCACACCGAGACCAATGAGCCCTGTGCTGCTTTGCAAACCCTCATCCCCTCGCCCTGACTTGCTCAGAGCATGCTCCGCTGCCCTCCTGTGCGAGGCCGCACAGGACAGACGAGCACCACCTGGCCCCAAACCTCACCCCCTCAGCCCAGGAATACCATCACTGTTATTGGAGAGAGGGTACAGTAACAAGGCTCTTTGGAGCCTGTTGGGACAGTGCAGCTGCACACCCACTACTCACTGCTCTTTTCAAGGGTAGGGAGGGAAAAAAAGCAGCTCCTTTCAGTACAATTATTCCTTTAAACTGAGCAACCTAAGTAAGGCATCTTAGTTCAACCTCAACTGAAACAGATAAACCGAATTCTGGGAGATTCCTTAAATTGCTTTGTCAAGTACTTCACCCCCTGGGCTTCAGAGCGTGGAGAAGAGTGCAGTGAACACGAATGCAGGGATGACAGCTTCATTCACACTGCAGAGGTTTTGCCAACACACTGACAACAGAAGAGCTCCCTAGTAGGCAGGGATGTCATTTATATCAGCAAAAAACCGTTTGTCAGTCAAGCAAACCCAAGTCCCTGAAGGGCACAGAATGCGCTTGCATGGACACAGGCAGGGTCGACAGCACAAGCATCACTGTTTGGGGTAAAAAGCAAATGATGGCAATGTGGTGCGGGCCCAAACATTTCTGCGAGCCATGTGCATCTTTTCCGGTGCTCTTGAATTTGTTAGAAATGGTCTGTGATTCAGCTAATTTCACACTTTAGTCAGAGCTGGACTTTGACCAGGATCACTAACATTTTTGGATAATCGTTAGGGAAGCATTGAAATGAAATCCAATTTCTTAGAAAAGAATCTGTCCATGTGAATTAATGCCACACATTCATTTTCCTGACTCGCTACAGTTTGTACTCTAAATTGTGGACGCAGATGCACGCAAGTATAAAGGGAACGCACTTCTCTCCCCTCTAACAACCCTGCACGCGTTAGCTTTCCGGGGGTGAGGCAGAAAAACCGTTTACCTGGACGTGCTGACTCCGGGCAGGAATGAGGTGCCCTCCATAGCGCACACCCGCGGGGCCGGGTGCCGGCGCAGCGCGCGGTTTCCGCAGAAAAAGGCGCGAAAGCGGCCGAGGAGGGGCGGGACCCGGAAGCGGTTCGGGGGGTCGGCCCGGAGGTTCCTGCCGGGCGCGCTCTTGGTTCTGAGCACGTGAGGGGTGGGCAGCAGTTAGGGAGAGTCTGTTGTCAGGGAACTGAGCGAGAGGGTGTGGGGGAAAGCTGATTTTCTCCCTGCTCGCCGCTCCCGGGCTCAAGGAGGGGGGTTTCTCCCTCACTTTTTGGGTTCAGGGTTTTGGGTTTGGGTTTTTTTATCCACTTGGATTTTTGCCTTGCCTTCTGGAATGTGGCAATGTCGGTCCACAGGTGGTGAGGCCCTGTATCGTATGTTCGCCTGAGTGGCAGAGCGAGGGGTGGTTTTTAATTGCCAGACAGGGCTAAACCACGACATTCCACCACACCGTTCCCCAGTGACCACTCCCAGATATTACTTCAGCTTACTTTTTCCAAAGGGAGGAATAGAAGCACAAACCTCGCGTTTTCTGAGGCAGAGGCATAGTCCAAATTCTCTACTTTAGCACCAGAGAGAGATTTTCCGTGTTTGTCAGCACAGGCCAAATACTGAGAAGACTCAGACAATATAGAACATTTCTGAAAATCTTACTCTACATGCTATTGTTCACACCTGTAAAAAACAGATGGAGCATTCGCTCAAATTAGGATACTATGTTTTACACCCCTTCATCCCAAATGTAAATGACTCCTGCAGGCAGCAGTGAGTCAGATATTGTGGAATTTTTTGTCCTTGTTTATCACTATGTCCACATATGACAACATGGAAAATACAAGTTACAAGTAGCTAAGTTGTTAGTCCACTGAGGTAAAACTCAAGAAAGACAAAATATGTCATCAATCTCCTTGAAAATTGTGTTTCAGAGGTGTTGGGTTTTTTTTGTTTTTGTGGGTTTTTTTTATTTGGGTTTTTTAATGGAAACACTTTTCAGTAGCATATAAGTATTCTGGACATAGCAAATTACTTCTGCATGAAGAAACAACCCATTTATCTAAAGAAGTGTTCCTCAGAAATACCCCTGAAAATACTTGTAATAATTTGTAATGACAGAAACCATCCTGAAAATACTTATAATTTGTAATGACAGAAACCATCCCCCAAAAATGTTTTGGTGCATGGAGAGATGTAAAGAAGCAAATATACTTTGTACATGACAGGCTATTGCTTTTCTGAGTAATTTCTTGTCTTTTTGTTTGAAGTGTATTTGCTGTTGTGCTCTAAACAGCAGGTGCAGATGTAATTGAAAGTGTCTGGTTGTGTCAATCGAGAAAGATTTTCATGAGAAACCTTAAAGAGCTAACTTAGACCCTACTTGGGAGAGCTGAATTCACTGCAAGAGGAAAGTCGTAGGCTGACTGCAAAACAAGAGCGCCCATTTGGCCTTCCTCCACCACTCCTGATGAAATCATGCTATCCGGGGGCCAGTATAGCTCCGCAGATGTGCTCTGCCTTATAAACAAATGAGTGAGGTGCCTTGGGAACAGGCACTTTAATGTACGAAACAGATTGCATTCTGTTCTGCCACAAGCAAATAAATGACTGAGTGAACAACTGACATCTTTATTTGCAAATATTTCCAATTCTTTCCTTGCACAGGCCCCTAACACCTTCATCGAAAAACTGGTTTCTCCAGTTGCTGGAGGTTGGTCTCACAGCCTCCATGACAGCACGTTTCGTTAGATGCTACAGGCCCTCCTCCTCTAAATACCTCCTCTTACCTAAGCTGAACCAGCGACTGGCATTTGGGGAATTTCTGCCACAACTAGTTAGATTTAAGAGGTTTGACTTGCAGTAAGAGGAAAGATGATGGATGTCTTCCCATCCGCAGGTGAACCAGTGGTATGGATCTACCTGTATATTACACAAAACTGCCAGTTCTTTAGCACCTGGATTAAAAACAAAACAAAACAAACCCAAGCAAAAATAGGAGAGCTGGGAACAGGGCCAGCACCAGTTTTAGAAAAAGGTGAAGTGCATGCCCGAATGTTAGACATTAAAGTTACTGCCAGCCAGAGTGCCTTTCTGTGACATCCCAGAGTCATATTTTTCAGGGTTTCCTTCTCAAGGGAAGTTGAGAATTCTCTCTCATTACAAGGCCTAGAAAAGGCAGAACTTGTTCAAAATGAAAACAGGCTGAGAAAAGTTACCCTCATTGTTTTTCTTTCCGACCTGAAGGATGAACAATACAAATGATAAACAGCAAAGCAACAGATGTTTTAGTGCCCATCTGAAAAGTCAAGAGATTCATATACCCTAAGAGACTAAACAAGAACTGCAGTACTTATGACTAATGCTTCCACGCCGTAATCCAGGCTGCATACTCTCTCCTATTTTCCCAGCTTTTTATTTAAGTATTCACCTCCTCTGTCCTTCCTAAAATTAATTTTAAAACAACCTTACCATTTTTGTTGCTATCCCACATTCAACCAAGAGCCTCCTGAGACTGAGCATCCTGGAAACATCCTGCAATATCCAAACCACTAGAAATCTTAAAATCCTTTGTACCTTTGAGATGATCTCTCATTACAGTTCAAACGTGTGGAAAAACAAAGAACAATATGCAATGGATAATTGTTTAAAATTCAATTATTATCTAGGGGCCTTTTTTTTCCCCCCAGATGTTTTAGCCCAATTTGACTGCAGTTCCAATACACCATTTAAGAATCTAACTCTCTAGCCACAGTGGGTGGTCCAAGCACCCTGTAAAAAAGGAAGGATTGTATCACAGTGCTTTGGTTTATAGATTCATCCCAAGCAACCTCGGTCTCTTTGCAGAACTCATTGTGAAGACCTAATTCTCATGCAACCCCTCCCCTGCCAAAGTCCATATCAGGTCACGCCAACAGGAGACAAAAAAAAGATAAGTTTTCACCAACCTGCTTTAGCTCACAATAAATTTGGGGAAATACATATTCACATTGGAATTGTAATATGTCCACTTAAGGTGAGGCACAACCATAAATGGGTATCCCTTCAGAAAACAATTAACTGATCTTTTTTCTAAACTAGGTAAATTTCCCATTCTTAGAGCAGCTAAAAGAAGAAAAGAGTAGAAGGTGAGCTCGGTCTCCTACTATACTACAGCAAAAGTGACAAATGCCAAACAATAGCTGAAGTATTTCCTAAGTGGCACCAGAGCATGGCTGCCTGCATCCTCCTCTAGCCGGAAGGAGCACAGATTCAGACCATCACGTTCAGGGCTGACTCACCACTCTCTGTTTACACCTCCTGCTCCAAGGACGTATTTTGACAGCTACCACCCGCCACTAAGATCGAACATTCCTGGAAGGGAGTTGCTCTCTTTGTTTTGCGACTGATATAACTTTAAAGGTATTTTAGCATCTGCATTTCTTTTTTTTTTTTTTTTTTTTGTAAGACGCAGTTTACAAGCTCTTGTTTCTTCAGAAGCAACAGCTGTCAGGTTTGATGGGAAGAGGCTCTGCATTTTACAGAACATGGCTACAGAAGAAAGACCTTAGGCCAACATTTTGGTCACACACAACCAGAGAAACTCTTCCTCTACCTTAATACAAGAATTTATGGAATTAAGATCCATTATGTCGCTTGTGCAGTTCTACTCTTATCATGGAAGATGGTTCACAGTGAAATGGTCTTTTTATACAGTTGTTCTCAAGCTGGGCTGAAAATATGACCCTATCCAAATTTTCGGCCCAAGTTCAAGTTCCCCCTCTGCTTCATTTTCTATTCACAATATTAAACAAAGTACCCCTAGCTTCAGGAAATTTTTGACATGTTAAAGTATATCCCTATGTTATTCCTTTTGGGATATTCATTGCTTTAAAAAAAAATCTTGTTTCTGTTCACGCTTTATTTTCGGCAAGGCACTTCTTTCAGAAGATCTGCTTTTAATTTACAGTTGAGTGACTGCCACTGCACAATGGCCATATCATGGTGAACACATCCAATAAACTTATGATGTGCTGTTTCCTGAGATTAGTTCCATTCTACAGCATCCATAAAACAATACATTAAATTTTTTAATTTTCTTTTGTTGGCTAAAAGAAATTTAATGCCAGAAGTACTGAAATATGAAGACTTATTAATAAATCAAGTTTTTGTCTTCCTTGTCAAGTTTTTCATTGCTTAGAGATTCCAACATAATGGCTTGCTAGGAGCATTGTATCTATGAATGAAAATAAAGCCAGTACAGAGCTGTACTCCTCCATCTATTTCTGTCCTTAACTTGAATTAAGCATGCTAACTGGTGTCTGACAGTAGATATGCTATGTAGACATCATGGAAAAACTCCAACAAACTTACATCTTGTCCCCAGGAAGAATTATGCACACCTTTAAACAGATGATGCTAAAATGATGCTATTTCTATTTCAAATTAACCAGCATGTATATCTTACTTCTTCATGATTTTTAGAAGATAAAGGTTACTCAAAGCTTAATTAAAACAAAAGCATAGTATATTACAAGATATATTTCACAAGGACACTCTGCTTTTTCAAATGCCATTAATAGACAGGAGCCATTATACTACTAAGGAGATCTTTGTAATCTGTAATTACATTAACTGTGAGGCAGTGATACATATAGTAATGAAACAGGAACACTAGCTGCATTATTTGAGTATTGGTCTATTCAAATGTCACTGCAAAAGCCCTTTCTTAATTCCATAATCATTAATATATTTTATACAAACATGGCAATTCTCTTTCATCGATCTTATTTCCATTAGTTTCAAAAACTGTGTATCCAACAGCTTAAATCAAATCCTCTGAAGTCAATCACAGCCCATCCACCATGATGGGCTTTGATCAAACCCAGCAGAAGGCATAAAGTAATTGTTTGGATCTTGGAATCAAGACCATAACCCTTCAAGGTTCTAGTTACATAAGAGAAAATAAATACAGGTAGTTGTAGACTTTCCGTCTAAAACTGGTTCTTATTTTGCAATTTTTAATTGTAGAAAAAAGCACATGTGTTATTGTAGTGGTATGTAATTGTTTATTTTTCAAGTGGAAAAGACAGGAAATCCCTTAAAAACACCTCAGATATATCATAAAAATGAGAGCATAAGAGCAAATTCAAAGCAGTGACTGACTGGAAACTTAAGAGCGGGCAGACTCCTGTGCCTCTGTAACCTCCATGCAGGAAACCTAGAGTTTGCACAAATGGATTTTACTCTGTTACACTAGGAAAGAAAAAGGATTTCAAAAGGGACTTTCTATTCAGAAAGAAAACAGACAAAACCAGGGTACTGAAGGGTTAGCCGTGCCAGTATCTTTTGCTGAAGGCGATCGATTGTTACTACGGAATTGGAACAGTTAAGCAGATGTGTGCCGAATAAACCAAACGCAGCTCAAATATCACATCTCCAGTGATAACATTTTCAGGATAAAAATCATCTCCATTGCCCGGTGCTCTCCATCAAGCACATTCCTTCCACCAGCCTGGCCTGGCACGGCAGCTCCAGGCACAGGGGTGTTGGAAGGCACTGCCTCATTGCTAACATTCTCTGCAAGTCTGGAGTTTCTGTAGCTGGCATGAGCAGGACAGAATGAACCCTGGAAAATACTTACACAGATTATAACTCAGGAATGTAGGGCAAGGATTAAATTATAAACCAAAGTGACTGTAAATGAAATAACACAGCAGGTTGTGATGACCATTTGATATGGTCATTTAGTACCTGACTTTCAAAATACTACAGAGTAGGTGGTAGACAGGAGACTCATGGTCTGGCTGAAGGCTTGTATGATATCTCAGGTGCGGTCTACATTCCTCCTCCTTCCAAACTACCTCTCCTTGTCTTAATGCCTAGAAAATCTGGTCACCTTAACATACAGTTGGCAGCACACCATGTAAAAGTCCACACTGACATCTGAAAGTGATCATTTTACTGCCCACACCGGAGGAATGTTTCCCCACAGGAATAAGGAATTTTATGAGTGTTATAAAAAGTTACTGGCACTACAACGTATTATCACTGTGGTATAAATTACTGATCTGCATGTCAGCTACAGGCCAGCTAGGCTGGCAGCCAGAACCACCTCTCCGCTCTGAAGGAGTTGCACAGGCAACTGCCTCCCTTCGCAGCCTTCACCTCCATGTAACCTGGTTCATTCCTTCTCCAGAGAAATGGATCAAAACCAGAAGGCAGAGAGGGGCAGAGCAGAAAGTTCTCGCATCACGCATTAATCATAATACAACTGCAGCGGCAGACAGTGTTTTGATCACATTTGTCTTGCTGCCAATAACAGCAAAAGTGTAATGCCTTTTTTCATCAATACGTACCAAAGCTACAGTTAGTTTTGTCTTACTTTAAAGCTTGGAGTACATTAAATGGAGTATACTTGAACATACTTAAGTATACTTAGTTCTTAAAAATATAAGATACTTAGATTCTCATCAGGGTCTGTATTTCGGCTGCACAGATTCTTTTTCTTCGATTGCTCTGAAATTAACTTTTACTTTCAGCCAACATTTTCCTGAGGTTGACAGACATTCTGCAACAGAAGGAGATATTTGTGTACAAACCGCAAAGTACTGATATCTATACTGTCCCTTGTATTCCTAAACTCCACGTGCATGAGCCAGCACAGGGCTACATACCAGCAGTAGCAGCGCAGGGACATGGCACCTCGCACAGGGCAGTTCCTTCCCCCTTTACAGAGCCAAGGGCAGGCACGTAGCGTGCACAGTTAAGCTAACACAAACTGTCTCCACCGCCCCATGCTCAGCCAGTGCAAAAGGCAAAGCCCACTGAGAGTGCAGGCACAGTCTGTTTGCTACCTGGTCCTTTCCTTTGGGGAAAAAATCCAGCATTGAAGCCCTGATCCATTCATCAGGAGTTACGTAACTGAAGTAATACTGAATTTTGGATCCTGTAACAGCACAAACTACAGCTAGATGATGAGTCTTTATCTCCTGCTCAGAAACCTGGTGTTACGAGGCAATGTCATATAAAGAATATTGTCAGACAAATGAGAAAGACTGCATCTCAGACTGAAACAATTAATCTGTATGCAGGGGTTGTCATCATTTCCCATTAGTTTGGAAGCTCCAGCCTTGTCAGTGATCCATCAGTAGTTCCAAGACACATTTTTATTTTCAGGGCTCTATAGCTCTGGGCTGAAATGTCACATTTGTGGTGTCATCAAAACATATAAAACCTGGTTCAGTCATGCAAGAAAGAAAATGAGGAAAAATAAAGGACTTTTATAGTCTCAGTACCCTTCCTTTTTAAATTTTTTTTCTATCTTTCCAAACACATTCATTAGGCTTAAATATTGCACACTACAGAAAACCCAAATTGGAGCGATTTTTTTTCAGCAAGTAATCCGAACTGTAATCATTACAAATATAAATGGCCATATCTTATCTGTACAGTCTTTACAAAGCACAAATAGTATCTCTCATTCCTTAATGTGTCTCTCTTGCCCTCCTCATCATACCCCCACAGCAGGGAAGTTCCCTGTGAGTGCTGATTTGCTTAACTTTGCAGAGAATTAAGACACAGAGGGTGGATTTTAGCTGAGGAAATCTAGATGTTTATCACTCCAGGTTCCCTTCATGTCAGTGGAGACAAATTGGAGTAATTCAGCCAATACATTTTAAACAAACACTTTGGCATGAGATGGATCATAACCTGGAAGAATTAACATTTCTTCACTGCACAGGTAGTCTGTGCTGGTGAGCAAACATGGAGAAGTCAGTTATATAGGATGATAACATACAAAAGTCTGACTCAAACACACCCTGACCCAGGTCTTCAAATGCAAACAGGGTGCAAGCTTCATTCAAATAGAGGGTAACTGGATATGCAAATACTTTTATGGATTGAGCTCTATGCATTTCCTGAATTGCTACAGCGAACTGCTGGAATACCAGTCAGTGAACAGTCATCAGATTGTTCTTTCTATCTCTTGACCCTTGTGAGGTCCAATAAAAGTTTTGTCTGCTCTTCATCTAATGTGAAGGGCAGCAAATGCACATCTAACATATTGGCTTAATATTCTACAATTCAGCAGCTAACTCTTTGCTGGCATTAAGATGCACGCTGCAAAAGCCAGTCCAAAAAAGCTGCAGCATGAAAGTAAAATTTCCTGACGATCTGAAAGAAGATGTGATGAGAAAGACATAGAAGCTGAGATATCACGTAATAAAATTATGTTCTACAAGACTTGCACACCAGTGAAGATAGTGATGAAATGTGTGCAGCAGGAAAGCATAAGCAAAATGCAGCTCTTTTAGGAGTAGCACTGGTACAGTCATTGTATTGATTAACTGCCTTTATACAACTGATCACTACATTTAATCCAGTAAATCTCTGGGGGCTTTGACATGTCATTAGTGAAGACAGAGAGTCAGGCAAATATGTATAAAACATCAAGAAATAGTAGATACCTAGGAAAAAAAGGTCAGGTTGCAAGAAATGCAAAATTCAGCATTTCTGCTTACTCTGTAACTTGAAGATACTACATCAAGTTTAGATAAATGTGTCTACCAGAAAAGCTGCCTTCTGTAATACATTGTACAGCTGCTGTACAATTACATTATTATATAAATAACATCATTCGAAGACCAACAGAGAAAATCCTGCTAGGTCTTCTCAGATGGGATAAGGAATCTCCATGGACTCTGTTCCCACTAGGATAGGAGACTGCAGGCTGCAGTGTAAGGTTCAAACAGCGTAAGAGGATCGTGTCTTGGTCAGCCACCACCTTTCATCTTAAGTCATAATAAAGGAGGCAATTTGGGATGTTTCACAGACTCTCAAAGAAGCAGTGATTAAGTTACCCAGTAACTCTTTCTTTTATATTCAGGATTTGGCTGAGTTTTTCAGGGTTTTTTACTTTATGGCTTTTCAGAATATATATCTGTTCTGTGCATTTCAACAACATGTAAAATTCAAGACACTAATACCTTTGGTGATCCCCAAAGCCACAGATTATTCTTTCCTTCTTCACTGGAAGCACAATTTTAAGTCAAGAACCACAGTTAAAAATTTGGCTTTTTGGAGTCTGCCTTCCAGGAACAGTCTTCATTAACCACTTAAAATTTGCTGCTTTGCTAAATATTCTTGCCAGTACATTTATTTTCTGCTCGTTGATAGTTGCAGGAAGCACACTTCCCCCACCCCCCACCCCCCCCTTAAGTGGAAGAATATTTATGGCTTTTTTATTTAAATAATATTTACTGAGCTCTAACTTTCCTCGAGAGAAAGCCAAAGAATGAGTTAAAATATGTAAATTCAGTTCTGGGATATTCAAAATATTCAAGTTGAGGGAAGTAAGCTAATCAACAGTCTGCAGACAATGCCAGAAGAATGGAAATACACAATAAAGAGATATACCATTACTGAAGTTGTGCTTCTGTTCCCTTGGGTACAGATTTTACCACAATAAAGCACTAAGTCTC
Source organism: Eurypyga helias (assembly GCF_000690775.1). NCBI lineage: Eukaryota > Metazoa > Chordata > Aves > Eurypygiformes > Eurypygidae > Eurypyga > Eurypyga helias. The sequence continues at coordinate 115,804 of NW_010246613.1, forward strand.
TGCTATCCTTTTCATAAGTTTTACTGGAAATATTTCTATCATTCCATCAAGTTTGATGTTCACAGGGTATACCTGGGGTTGGTGTTTTGTGCTCGGCTGAGAAACACATGATTTAAAGTGTCATTACATACTCCAGGGTGGTTAGATAAGTGTGGGGTTACATGTTTCTTAAGATAAATAATCAGGCGTAATAACACATTTATAGGGATCTTGTTCCCTCCATCTGCCCTTTAAGGGATTGTGTGGGACTTTTATACTGAATGATTTGCACACAGCATCCCACTTCACCCTTCCCCAAATGGTCATTCCCATGCTGCTTCTCCACTCCTGTACATTTTAATGCTAAAGAGGAAACTACAAAAGAAAATAAGGCAGCAAATTCCCTGTTAGACAAATTAGGTACCTCTGGTTAGGATTTAAGGGTGGAAATTTTACTGACAGATGCAGACCTGTGCTCGTGACTTGCTCCGACAACTCCAAGCCGAAACATGCACATGCCAAGTGGATGGCTGCATTGAGACCCATCCTCACAACCGTGTACGAAGGCAGCCACACACACCTTCACTGCCCCTGCCAGTTTGGCGATGCATTCAGTAATAAAATTTTTCTCCCAAATCTGAAATTCCACAACTTGCTGAGGGTAGAACTGTCATCCCTAATAACAAGTGGGAACCAGTACGATTGCATCAGTGTAGCTGAATAATTACAAACATCGCTCAGGAAAACCAAATTCCCTGGTGTGCCTGGTGCTTTCTCCAAATTCATTCTTTTGCTGGCTATTCAAGCTGTACTTGACATCAATTATCACAACAGACAGAAACAAGGAATGAAAAATACAGACAGCAATGCTCCTGAAATTATAGCTATTGAAATTATTTAAAACATCTTTAGACTAATTATTCTATTGTAAAGACTGTTGCCAAAGAGCACTGTAATTCACAGACAGTCTAACATGGACCAATTCATTTCTTAAGTGCCACAGGATACCTTTTCCCTTGTAACTTTATTAATTAGAAATCTCCTTGAGCATTCAGTTCAGACATTCTCTACCTTATAGCCACCCAGAGACTATGAAAGGAAAGTGGCCACTGTGCATGGATGCATTGCAAAAATGTTAGATCACATGGAGGCTTTTCGTACCAACCTAAAACACATGGCATTACAATCCCTCTCATGCATGGAGAAAGGGCACTCTGATGCTTTACACCACCTCTCCCTCCTATTTATAGAGTGGGAGTCCTGAGGTTGCTCACAGTAGAACCTCCAAACTTTTAGGAACATCACCAGTTATTACATCATTACACTGAACAAAGAGACATAGACATACCACACAGGATTAATTTCACAGCTCTTTGGTTAGCATGAATGCAAAGTAATAAAGCTAATGACTTAATTGGACTAAAACCTAGCTACTAAACATTTTTCCCTATAAACTGTGCATCTAAGGATTCATTCCACCCTAGATCCTTACATGATCTGTCAAAGTACAGCCTAACCCCATCAGTCCTTCCCACAGTGCACCATATGTAATATAAATACAAGGAGTGGTTTAATCCTAGGATACAAGCATTAGCTCTTCCTTCTACCAGAGTACACCGGCTTAGCTAAAGCTCCACATCATCTGGCACAGCACTCCAGCTCTTGCTTATTTTTCAGCAATATGGAGTTTAATATTAACATTAACCATGTATATAAATATATAAATAGCAAGCTATAAATGACTAAATTAGAATAGATCTGTGGATACAGATTTGGCAAGCCAAAAAAACCAAACCAAAACAAAACAAAAAACACCAAACCCCAAAACAAAAACCAATTACCAGTTGGCCAAATTAGACTTGCTCTCACTAAACCTAAGAATTTCTTTTAACTAATATCTATTTATCTATTTCTTTCGCTGAAATCAACCAATAGGTTTTTTACTAAAAATATCTGTGGCTCTGAGACATTACTACGCTTATCTTCATAAGGATATGGAAACTGAACTTTATGTAAAGCATATTCTATGGCCCCCTGCATTAGTTATGAAACATCTCCAGGCTCAACCCTAGAAGGACAAATAAAAGCAAAACATCAAAATCCAATAAACTGAGGAAAACTATTATCAAATTAAAAAGTACTTCAAAATCAAAAACCAGGAGGGGGGAGGATAAATTAAAAGGAGGATTTCAGCTATTATTTTCTTTTAAAAATCCCAGGTTAATATTCTGAATTAGAGTTTTAAAATTCTCCAACCTTCGTTTACTGCAAATTAATTACATTTCTTTACATTTCATTTTACTTGTTCATGGGATTTGTCTATGATTTTCACATCTGCTGTCTCTCCTTGGTCAGTACTATCTAATAGCCAACTTCAGCAAAGCACTGATTCACTGCACATGCGTAACACCTGTAAAACATGTTGCTCCATTCTTCGCTTTCTCTCCTAAATCTCTGGTTTGTCATATATATTATTCACTTTCCCCTCCATAGCATATGTTAGTGATTAAATGATAGCTTGAACAGGTCCAGCCTGCTGAATTCATTGTGAGTCACGGCAGAGGAGGAAGGTATGCAGAGCTAGCTTCAGGGTGAGTCACTGAAATGCAGTTTCTCTTGGCTGGCCCTGTCCTGGTAGGAATCTGGTTGCTGACCCAGCTTGTGTTAGCCTCTTAAATTGGGAAGGGACCTACTCTTCCAGTTTTTTCTCTAAAAAAAAAACCCAAACACCCAACAACAAAGAAAAGGAAAGGAAAATCCTTCCTTAGCAGCTGCCCATCTTCTGCTAGAAGAACCACTCCAAGTTTTTATTACTAGCTGTGAATATCATTATCTACCAGCTCTGTTGCAAAGCAGAGGGAAAGCAGTAAAATGCCCGGTGTAACAAGCAGTGGGGAGGGAAACAAGCAAAACCAGAACTTTACCATCCACAGATTTCTCTGAAGTATGACTCCCCTGCTATTTCTGACCTAGAGTGAACACCAGTTTCTAAGCCAAACTTTTTATTTATATTGTGTGAAGCAAAGACAAGCACTGTCTCCGAGAGGTGATGTTACTGTAACAGAGCACATTCTTAGCCATGCTGCTGCCTTGTGATAACTATGCTCACAGCCACAATGCAACCTCAGGTGACCGCATTTGCGTTAGAAGAAATGCCACTGCGGAAAGGCAAAAGCAGATCACACTCACCACTGCTGAGCAGGTGCCTTATTTTGCCATTGCTGGTTAAATGCAACAACTCAGGAGCTTCCTCCCAAAATCTGCTAAACCCAAGCAGCAAAGCAATAATCTTTGCCTCTATCAGACTGTATAACTGACATCTCTCCCTCAACCACCCCCCCCTTTTCTATTATGGTTGTGAGGACCCCACTCTTGGATGTGGATCATATTCTGGTTTTCCCATTCAGTGGTCCAAGGCAATATTTACAACATTTTCCTGCAGAAACTGTGAATATTTTAAGGAAGGGGGAGGGGGGGTGGGTGGCAGGGATGGGACAGGACACATACACACACCACCAAAAAGAAGTAGTGACTTGAGGGATTAAAAAAAAACCCAAACAACAACATATGACCTTTCCACAACAATGTTCTAAACCAGAGTATGTGCACAAGACCTTACTGTTTTCAAAACATGTTCCATCTTCACATCAGTTAGCCTCTCATTACCTTGTCATTTTCAGTAAATTTTTGCATATGTTTCCAAGACAGCAGAATATAAATCAGGAAGAAAAACATAGATTTAGTATATTTACCATTTTCTGGACCATCATTTGTTTATATGCATGTGAATATCGGTCATTCATGCCGTATAAATCATTCCTACAAGCTTAAGAGGTTTCACAGAGACATCAGCAGACATGCCAGAAGTCTAGGAACTTGAATACAAGTATGCAATAATGTTTATTATCACATTATTAAGAGATAGCAATGAATTAGCATTAGGTGTCTTCTCATTAAAAAACACCGGCTGCCAGTACAATCAGCAGACAAGCTATCTGAAATAAATCTTCATTTTTAGTCCTTGCACTTGATTCTGTTTTCTCTTCAAATTATTATGAATAATGAAGAATGGAGTTGTACCAGCCTGAAAGCAACATTACCTCTCCATTAGAGAGGACTGAAAGCTTAGCCCCATGGAAATCAGCAGTTCTACCATGGATTGTAATTAAATCAAGGATTTACCCTTTATATTTTAAACATCTCTTTACAAAACAGTTTTTAAAACATACTCTCTCCAAGTGTCTGTCCAGTGATTTTGAAATTCTCAATGAGCAAAACTATTTATGACCTTTTCTTAAAACAAACAAACAAACAAACAAACAAACAAAAAAAAAAAAACAAAAAAACCCCACATTTGGGCATTTTGAACCTAAATCCAGCTTTATGATTTCAAATGCTAGTTTACTTCTGCCACCTCAAAACAGCTTGGCCCCATCAAAGAGAGATTTTACAGGATCCATGCTCATAGTGGGAATTAAGGACTGGCAGTATCTTATTCTTACTTTTCTGTTTATAATTTTAAACATCAATGTTATTAACATCTGAATGTTGGCTACTTCACCTCTGCATTACTTTTTTTCATAACATTTAAATATGTATATATCTGTTAACTCTGTGCAAAGAAATGCAATGTTTTGTAGCAGAAACCCTGATAGTTCATTAAAAGTAGCACAACTAGCTGGAACTTCTGCAATACGCCATCACCACATGCAAGGATGTTTTGAGGATGTAGTCACTGATGAGGAACTGAAACAAGAGGAGCTAAATTGAATTTAAAAATTGTGTTCGCAGCTGGGACAGAACTCTTCATCACTGGACCAGGCATGATCATGTCAAATATAAACCCCATAATTTTCTCTTCTCCTCCTGTGACAAATGTTCCATCAAAGGCAGAGTGTGAAGTAGCACAAGGTGCCACAGTTCTGTAAAATAGGATAACTGGGGAATTCAGTTCTGGGTTTATAAGTCAGCAAGATTTTTCAAAGTTTATTGCTTAGTATTGACTGAGCTCCAACTGCTGATGCACTGTCACTTGCAAGCAGAAATTTGAAAGAGAAAAAGCAGATGCTTTTTGCTGTAGATTGATAACACTTGGTTCCAGTCACCAGTGGTTATGTTCTTTAGGCAAGAGGTAATTTTATAGATACTAAGTGGAAGCTGGCATATAAAATTACCCGCATACCCAAAGAATGAAAGTCAGCAACAAAACTTAAAATTGAAAGCAAACTTTACTTCTACACTTCCAGAAACTTTCAACCACTTCATGAGGCACTCAGTCCTGTTCCAATATTCACCTCAAAGGCAAAGGACTCATTTACAAAGAAATACTGAGGACTTGTTTCATGAGAAATGAGTGATAACACATGGAAAGGGTTGTGCCTCCGAAGGCTTAAGTCTGTTCTGACATGGAAATGAAACCTACTATGAATTACAGCTTACTACAATGCAATCCTGATTCTTACAATGGGCAATCTTCAGTATACTTAATGAAAATCTATGTTTTTTGTTACTGTGCCTTTCTAGGCTTTTGGGATGGATTCGTATGAGAAAATAAGTCCTGGGATGTTTCTGTTAATAACATTAACAATACCAAACTATTGCTGTATTTTTAAGAGATGCTGTATATCATCATAATGACTATTGCTATTTTAAGGTTGCCCAGGAACAAGAAAATTAGCTGTAACTATGTTCATTTCTCACTTGAAATCAATGGATTTTCTGTATTCTTTATAGCAAGAACTTAACTTGCGTAACGAAGTGCCAAACTTCACATTGATTTTTAAATTACAAGCCTTATCATTTTTTTTTCTTTTTGCTTAATGTGGTTCACTTTGTAAGAATCACAATTTTAACTATATTTCATTCAAGTTTTTTCTGGCAAAGTCCATCTAGTGAAAAAGTACACCTCTGTTCTGCAGATGTGGGCAAAAGTCATTGTTTTTCCTCAATCGATATATACATTAGTCAACACTTAACTTGCCATAAAAATAAATTGCCTCCACACTGATTTGTGTCGTTCATGGTAGCAGTAATATTTGTGTACAAATCAGAATTGGTTCTTTTCTTATTTTATTTTCCTATCAGTAATGATGTTAAACAAACCTCAGGATATGGCACACTGCTGGCCAGGCAAGAGACAACAGAGAGAAAGTTGATGTTCAGGCACCTTTCAGAGGCAAAAGTCCCATTGCCTCATTAAAAGGTCAATGAAAATGTTCCTTAACCTTATCTCTGTCTCTCTGGACTGCAAAATGATTAACAGCACTGGTTTATAATGGGAGCACAGTTAAGAGACAAGAAGGTCTCCTATCTCCAAAGGAGAAATCCAAGAGAGCACTCCCCTTTTTACAATAAAATGAATGCTGATGCTTTCATATGACTCCTGGTTCTGGAGATTTAAGAAAGTCACATAACAGAATATGAGATGAGGTTAACAGAAGAAGCTGATAAAGCTTCACTGACAAAATGCTCTAGCGAGGAGCTTAGGGGAAGCAGGTCACGGTGGGGTTCTGATTGGCAGCATTCATTGTGGAAAGCAAAAGCGCAGAAGCAGAGAAATGATCGAGAGAGGAGTTGGTCAAAAAATAAGAGAATCAGCTGTTTGAACGCTTCAGTGTTACAAAACGGTAGGAAAGGTTACCACGTCATGGTGAGGCAGACAACTCCCCAGCACCATTGTTTCCTAAAATGAACCACATGGAACAAAGGAGTGAGATGGAACAATGCTAAATTAGTCCTAACTTGGTAGCATCTAGTAAAGCACTTCCTCCCACCCTGCCCCAAACCAGAATCATACAAATTTTTAAAAAGCCTTTTGCATTAAGTGTATTTGTGGGAAACCAGTTACACTGAGAACTAGTGCATCTAATCATCATGTAAGGCCCTCTCACAGAGGGTCTAACAGTCAAGATTTTATAATTCTCCAAAACTACAGCTGCATGTTCCCTTTCTGCAAAAAGAAAGGGAAAATAAAGACCTAGAGGAAACTATAGAAGCTTCAAAGTGGTTGAAATTAGAGTACAAAAATTTTTTGTCTAGCTGTAAGGCAATTTTCTCTGTGGTGCCAGTCAACAGTAAGGGATCACCAGAGCAGTGAGCCCAGCATGCTCCGGTGCATCACCCATGGCATAAATGTTCCCCTTTTGTCTCATCACATTAGTCAGTCCTTTATCCTCTCTGCACCAAATATGCCTGGCTCTACACCAAGCTGGTATTTCTTTGTGCTGAAAGATGGTTAGCTGCCTTGTCAGGAAAGACAAGAATTTATAGCTAATATTCCCCAAGACCATGTCAAAAAGTGGGTAAAGATCAAGGTCTGTGCTACATAGGCATGCGGATTGTACAAAACATTGGTGTAGTTTTTCACCATTTCTCCATCTGTTGCCTCTTCTGACACTTGCCAGAGCATGTTGTGTATGCATTTCAGCCTTGACATTCATCTCCTCTAAATTTCTACCCTGTGCTGTAATTTCTTGGCTCATATAAGTGAAATGTTAGTTCTCTAGTTGCTTCTGCTATGAAAAACATCTTGCCAGAAACAGAAATTTTTTGAGGATAATAATTTTACAAAATGTACTGTTGCTTCATTACAAAACATCTGGACAGGTTGAGATTAAGCCTTCTTCAGCTGCAAACTATCATCAGTCTTCACATCATCCCACACACACTGAAGGTGTTACTTGATTTCTGCTAGCTTTTTTGGTGAAGATAGTAGTTCATCCAAGCTGCTGAAGAGTAGAGCATCATCGTTTTTAAAATCAGTGAAAAAATGTGTGTCTTTCACTGAAATGTTCCTGAATAACAACTGACTATTGTAACTTACTTAGTGTATGAACTTCTCTTGCATTGCAGACTTTGTCTGATAATTTTTCAGGTGAGCTATAGAAAAACAGTATGCATACACAGAGCAAGCACTTTGAACTCTTTGCACAGATGTATGTTGACTGGCAAGATGGTATTACGACAAACATTAAATCAACAGTATAAAATACTTAATAAGATTTAAAATCCCACTATTAAAACAGCAAAACAGAGTGACAACAATAGATCTGTCTACAGTGTCACAAAGCACTACTGGTTCCCTCTCATCTTCATTGTGTACCCTAAGCAGTAGGAAGGAAGGGACAGCCATTAAAAAGATCCATGCATGTTATTCTTCCATATGTAAAAAGTCTGAAGCAAAAAGGCCCCCAGTGATCCCCAAATATAGGATCATAGAATCACAGAACGGTTTGAGTGGGAAGGGACCTTAAAGACCATCCAGTTCCAACCCCCCTGCCATGGGCAGGGACATCGTCCGCCAGACCAGGTTGCTCCCAGCCTCATTCATCCTGCCCC
>NW_010246613.1:124238-166336 GCF_000690775.1 Eurypyga helias
TTACCCCTTGTCCTGTCACTACAGGCCCTTGTAAAAAGTCCCCCCCCCTGCTTCGTTGTAGCCCCTTCAGGCACTGGAAAGTCACCCCGGAGCCGTCTCTTCTCCAGGCTGAACAAGCCCAATTCTCTCAACCTTTCTTCATAGGAGAGGTGCTCCAGCCGTCACAGGGAAAGCTATCTTATATCTACAGAGAAGGAAAATGAGAATTGCTTTTCACCCCAGCTATGTCATTGTGTTATAAAAGTGGACACTGTGGATAGAAATAGCAGATCAGCATTCCTCAGAATACCAGAAATAAAACACTTAATCACGTCTTCTTGCAAAACAATCTTTTTAATGCTGTTAATAATTTCATAAGATAAAAGTAAAAGAAAGTAAGAAAAAACAGTTCCCAGGATTGTGCAACAAAATAAACTGCTGTTAGAATGGTGACAATTAAAACATACATCTCTATCCTATCCACAGGGAGTCTTTACTTCTTAAGAAGAATTAAATAAGTCACCCAATTTTTTTTCACACAATAAAAATGTAACTTATTCATTCTGATTCATGAGATTTCTACTTTAAGTCAGAAAACCATTTTCCACTACTGGGAGCTTGACCAGAAAATTTTCTGCCTGCTCTGTTGGTAGAAAGAATGTCTACCAGCAATATTGGTCCCGTGAGAATCCAGCTGCAAGCCTGAACATCAAGGCATAATGACTGTAATTACTGGTGTCCTCTTCCTGTGTCCTCTCTGATGGAGGTGGGTCTGTAGTTTAGTCTCCCTAGTCCTTGTACTCATCACATTAACAGCGTATGTATTAAATGAGGTGACTTCTCAGCTCCTGTGCTCCACAGCACCAGTTTAGCCTCCAGCCTGTCTCCCAGGCTGGGCACCCATCTCTTCTGTGCACCCTGTGCCCACTGCTCCACGGTGCATTTTAGAAAAGGGAGCATTCATATGTTGTTTATAAATATTCCCTGCCTTCTTCGCTAATTGATTAGATTAGCATCAGTTTGCATTACCTGAGGTTTCAAAAAGAAACAAACTTAATCATCTCTCAAGGTCAAAAAAAAAAGGCATTAAAAATGCAGACAATTTCAGAGAAACCCAGAAAAACCCTTGCCTAAGAAAAGATTTAGCAAACAGTGAGTAGGCTGTAGAGTGATAAATGCTCTGTCAAGATTTGATTCAAGAGGTGATATTCAGTTCACAGACATCCTCTTTGTAACTATTTCCTAAAATAGAAATGTTATATTTTATCCCTTTTGTTTTCTGTTGCTCAATGATTGGCATTTTTCCAATACACACTAAAAGAAAAAGAATTAAAGTTTTATTAAGCTGTGCCAAGCATCACTACAGTCTGTACAAGAAACCTTATTCTCCTTTCACTCCTCTCATTCTTCTATTTCTGCACTCCAGTAGACTCTACCTGAGTAGCTATAACTAAATCAGACCAACTGAAAACATTCAGACTCAAATTTTAAAAGAGCAAAACTATTTATTTGGACTTGTTATTTATTACTTTGGGGTTTTTTATTACACTTTTCTCTCTGTTAAATTGAGAACATTATGTGGAACAAACAGGCAACTATAAGAATGAGATTGGTATCCACTTCAAATGTTTCTCCCATTATTTTAAGCAAGCAAGCAGTATTTTAATGGGTCAAACAGATTTCTAAGACAGATTTAATATTCTTGGTTTAATCATTATATTCAATCATAAACTTGCATAAATAGCTTGGCTGTTTCTCTTTATTTTAAAGTACATACTTTAATACAGTAATGTTGCAGCCAGATTTTTTTAACATTTTAAATTCTATTTTTATTTCATGAGTGATCATACTGAACTAACTGACAGAGTGAAATAGTATTTAATATGACAGAAAGGACCTGTGCTTCTGCAATATGAAAGGTTTCAGAAATGCAGTCATTGCCCAACCTGCTTAAGTAAATTCAGTAAAACGCAAAGAGATTATGAAGTTTCTATCCATATTTCTGGAACACAACTTTGTGGCATCTTTTGAATGTCTCACCAAATTCACAGGGTGCTACCAGTTAATAATATATAAAAGCCAGCAGGTTGTTATTAACTGGAGGGAGTAAGGAAGGGGTTGAAATGTTCCTTGTCTTTCACTGAGGTGTGCCTTATGTCTTTCATCCGTCTCCTTTCACAGTTTCATGCCTAACAACAAAATCTGGCCAATTTATTACCCCAGTACAGTGTATTGAACAGAGGTCACTGCACATTTATAAATATACCTCCACTTATAATTAAAATTCTCAGAACTTTGAATACAAATGTGCTTATGGACTGATTTCAGGCTGCATTCAGCCACATTTTCCATGTTGTAAACACAGTGGGATGTTTCCCCATTTCCCAACAGGATTATAAAAATTAAAATAAATAAATGAACAAATAAATAACACCAAAACCACACCCAAAACCAAGAGACATGCGAAAAAAAACCACGAAATACCAAAACCAATTCACACCTGAAGACGTGTTTGGCGGTAAGTTAAGTAAGACCTGAGTTAAGTGAGACCTTAAGTTAGTAAGACCTGAGCAGTCCCCAAAACGGAAGCAACTGTAGAGATACTAGGGTAAGAGAATGGAGGGCTGCCTGTGAATGCATCGCCAATAACAGCTCTGGAAGAGAAAACAGCCACCCCCCTAATGCACAATATAAAGCACACACTGCTCTGGGCAGAGTCTGAAACTGCCAATCAACCTGTATCTGTTATACACGGGATATGTCAGGCAAACGTGTTCATACCACATTCCCATGGATTCTCCTGACTAAAACAGAAAGACAGATGATAAATGTGAAATTTCTGTCTGTATACCAAGATCGCAGTGATCTTCAGTGTATGTCAACAGGCATAAAGAAAAAAACCCCACAGGTTTCACAGCCTGCTAGTAAATCATCATACTAAAGCATGAGGAGGTACCTGAATAAATAAAGCAATACACATTTTATATTATCTACATAAAATACTGTCTTCACTTTGCAATTGACCACCTCTAAGAGGCCACGAGGGACATTCAGGGAAGTCCTTAGTTTGAAAAACTGTCAGCAAAACAACACTTTCCATTTTTACGCTTTAAGGTTTTTTCATATATTTGTTTTCTGTAACCTCCTTCATCTTTATGAGAAACCTAACAAGAAAATGATAAACTGGCTTGAAAACAGCCACTGAAAGAATAATACAATAAAATATTCGAAAGAACATGAAACATTTAGGAAATTAAATCTTTTCCATTTACATTCAGGACTAAGCCATAGGGGCTGCGTGCCTCATGCCAACACCTCAGAGTTTGAACTCACCTATTCCCTTTTCCACTGACAAGACAGAGATGCCTTTTGTCTCCAAAATCAAAGAAACCCAGTTATTTTTCCAGTTTCTTGCTTGAATATGCTAATTTGGTGAAACTGAAACCTCTTATCAAAATGGAACCCTTTGAATAAAACTTGTCTCAAAGTTTTCTGAGATACTCATATTTCTTGTCTCTCATTTCTCAGATTCGGAATGCTCTGCTGTCTAGAAAGGACAGTTCACCCTAGAACAGGTGTTGAACCTGCTGTATTCCTCTCCCAGGAGATGTTCTTCCCATCATACTTGTATTTGCCCTTGAACGAGTTCCTTCTCTGCATTTGTTCATGAGAACGTTCAAAACACCTCGTTTACCTCAATGTGGTTCAAGACAAAAAGCAAACGCCATACATGAATTCTTAGTTTTGGCAGCTCTAAGAGAAAGCAGTAATTCATACCACCCTGTTGTAGATTGCACAAACATCCATACAACACCACATACAGAAAGGCCTAAACCTGTACTTGTCTCTCCACCTTCTTTTTCAACATGTGCACTAATCAGTCTCTTGCAGTCATGGAAACAGAAGTTACTGAAGTGTAATGGATGAAAAAACATAATAGTGTAGTCACAAATGTCATCTGAACTGCTACTAAAAATGCCCACAAAAATTATAAGAGAAATACAAAGAAGTCATCACGGACACCAAAGTTTTGAACAGCCCTGACAATAGCCTAAACAGGGAGTTTCCATTTCACTTACCAACTGGTGAGTCAGCTGGATGGTAATAAGAGGAGATCCTGACAGATTGTGGGACAACTTGGGTCGAGGTTCCACTTTGATAGAGATAAGGTAACTGGTTGCTGAGATCATATAACCTTTGTAGGCAGCAGCTTCAGCAATCCTTGGAAAGAAACGAATATATTAAGGAAGCAGAACAACAAGATTTTTTCACCTCATCCACAACACTGACAACAGTAACACAGGACATCCTTTTCCATTCAAGTCAGTGAATTTCTATAGTGGAGCAAGATGTTTTGCAAAGGTTTACAAGTCTTGATGAAAGTGCTTTAGATAATTAGAATCCTACAAAGTAAGGGACCTGAAAATAACCTAAGAAAGCAAAGCAGTCTAAGTGAGGACAAAACTTGCAGAGGTTTCAGGCTGTCTAATTAAACATAGATATTAGTGTGTAAGACACATATAATTATATATAATGCATATAAACCTATACAAAGGAATATATTCACAAGTTATTTATAATTTTACTTTAAAAGATTTATTTTGTCCAGTTAGGATTGTTAGAGAGTAATTTGGGTCACAGTACAAACAGCAGAACCTGACTAAACATCTGATTAGTTCAAGTAATACATTTTTTTTATGGCTGAAATAATTTTGCAACACATAAGAACCTTTTTATTTCTGCTTTCATCTAAAACTTATGACTTTGGTATTTTTGCACATTTAGGAGTAACTAAGATCCATTTGCTGTAGGGTAAAATTTTTTTACACTATCAGTAATAAACTGTGCAGGACTAAAATGGTCTCTGTCATCCACCTCTTCAGTATGTGAATGAATGGCATTTACTAAGAAATATGAACCATAGCAAATGAACCATCAGTGTGGGTCTCCAAACATAGCACACCACTGGAAAGAGGCAGTTTACAAAGCACATTAAAAAACATATTTACATCTGCCACCTGTTTGCAATGGCTTCTTTTTCTTTCTGAGAGAAAAACAAGTCAGACATTAAAATAACTTCATTCAAGCAGCAAGGTCAAATAAAGCAGAACTCATTTAGCACAACCCCAAGTACCAGTCCTTACTTCCGACCACAAAAAAAACATCACTATCAGAGATTACTTCTGCTCCCAGCAACCAGCGAGTGAATTGAATTTGTTAATCTCAGGGCAGAATTTGTGACTGAGATGAAAAGTTTAGAGAAGGATTCATAATGTTAAGACCACTATCTAAAATTTTGAGATTAACCCTACACAGGATAACAGGATGGACTTTTTTTCCACACCCATTATCTGCCGTTTTAACTTTGGAGAGCGAGATGAATTTCAAAGCATGAAAAATCTTCAGGACAAGAAAGACACAGTGTTTCTGGTTCTGTGTTTGCACATGCAAGCCTTTCTTCACCATGGCCCTGGATGTTAGATGGGAGTGCGTCTGTCATCTGATTACCTTCAGTGTGATTACTACAGATTTACACACTGTATATGAGCGGGAGCAGAACTGGGCTCAAAACAATTTTGTTTTGATTTTTTTTTTAACGAATCAAAACTGACTCCCCTTAGAAACTGCTATTTCTGCAGTCTGAAAATAGAAGTCATCTGTCTGTACAGCACAAAAGCTCCAAGGGTTTTGGTTTTAAATTTCCACCACAACATTTTTTAAAAAGTGCCCTTAAGAAGAAAATGGGCAGGCTTCAAATTACAGGTGTTCAAGTAGCACAGTGCTAGAAGGAACATGAAAGAAAGTCTTTATTATAAACTCCTCTGGGAAAACATTGTTATTCTAGAGAAATGTAAGCAAAAAAGTTATAACAGTATAGCACAAAAAAAGAAAACCAAGCAGGAGAGAACTGCATGCTTATTTGTAAAACATTTTTTGAATACCTGGGCTGTGATTCCACAGAGCAAAAATCACTAAGCTGGCATTCCCTGTATTACTAAGCTTTTAGATCCTGTTTTGGACAGATCTGTAATTTTATAGATGTGATTCTGTAGTGCCTTACATACTGCAAACAGTTCAAGTTGTGTGGATTAGTTATAAGAATCTAGGAGACATTTCTTCTCCAGTGTCTTTCTGCTTCTCTAACATTGCAGCAGGGCCAGGCTCTTAACTTATTTTAAGATCCTTCCTTCTCAACAATGGGTGATAAAACCATAAACCATTCTGTGGAACACAAATGGGTCTCCAGGTTGTCCTATTCCACAACATTCAGGGAATGTACACAAAGATGACACAACTTTCATTTTGCCAAATCAGAGCCCCAGGAGCCGCAGGCTCTATGACAATACGGTGTTTTGACATGCAGCATCTTTAATCATATTGTGTTGCTCAACTTTGGTCTAAGTCAAGACTGTATCAGTTCTCTTTCTCTCTTTGAGAAGCCGAGATTTTAGCTTATTAGCTTAATAAATTGCACTGGTCCTCCTGTTTGAAAAACGTAAGGTGTCATAAATTATTGCCTATAATTCTTCATGTCAGTAAAAAATGCTACTCATTAATGACATGGTTCGTTTACAGCCACCTGCCAAGTGCCCTTTTTTGGAGCGAGCAGGGTAAACAACAGTAGAACTTGCTATTTGATTTAAAAACACTATTTAGTAATAGCTGTGTGATTATCTCGGTGTGATCTACCTGGTCATAAGCCAGGAGGTTTTACCCTGAGGTTCACCAGTGAGTTCCCATGATCATGACCTTCCGTCTAGCCAGATGTAAAGGGAGGGAGGCAATCTGCGACATTCGTGACAGCTGAGATGCTGCATCTTTCCTTCTGCTGTCACAAACAACCACACCAAAAAGTCACAGATTGGAAAAGATGGAGAGAAAGTGTAAACTAATCTACCTACCTCAGTACAGATCAAATAAAAACATAAAGTCATACTAACTTAAAGGAAAAGTGTAATGATTTACATGAACGGCCTTGCAAAATTCCTTGGGGAACTTTATTGCCAAGAGGTATACAGCTCTGCATTTACTTTATCTTATCTGCTAATGACTTCATTGATGCAGCCTATAAAACAAAAGGTCTTTTAAGCATTGCCTGGTCTCCTGTTGTAAAATTACCTTACAGGTTTCTAGGACTAGGATTCAGATTTTATCTGAAGAAGGATGTTATGTTTTCTTACTGGTTTCATTTTAGTGCAAGCTTTATCTTTATATGTGTCAGGAGAAAAGATGTAATTTCCTTTTATGAGACAGATTAAAATTATGAAATTCTAATACCAGATATGATAAATGGAAGGAGAAGACAAAGACAGACAAACATGTCGCTGCGGGAATCTATTTTACTACAACATAAAATAAAACATCTAATGTAAGCTTTAATCTCTCTCTAGTTAATGACTACATGTCCTCAATATTGCAGAATCAGGATTATGGCTCGTAATTTATTTACAGTTGATAATGACATGACTGTTTTAAAGGTCTATCACTAAGGTAATAAACAAGCTGTTACAGCATGAGAGATCCAAGATACTTACTTGGTGTCCATAGGGTTGATATTATGAAAGAAATAGTGCATGTTATGGTAAAGCAGGCCGACAATGGTAATCCAAGCTGTGAAAAGGGAACAGGGTTATTCCTCAGAGCAACAGTTGTAAGCAAGACACACTACTCTACTAGACTTGAATCTCTGTGTTAATTCATAGCCTTGACTTCTGTAGATTTTTATCTTTGCTTTAGCAGATTTCTGATTAAATGAAAAGTTATGAACATTCTGCAGTACCGCACAGGAGACAAATATAAGAAGTAAAATAGAAGGATCCCTGCCCTGAACAGCTGTACTTCCAAAATAAGTTGTGAAAGTAATCGGTCGTCAATTATTAATCCCCCACACAGCACTAGGAAGCATCGCACAACATATCAGTGTCAGTGTCTCAACGGTGGCCTCAGTCAGCTCAAGACTACTTCACCATCACCAACATTAACCGGCAGTTCATGAAACTCAAACACTGACAACCAGTTTCCACTTTGGTTGTCTGATTGCTGCCCGCATTCCAAGTATTTAGGGTTTTCTCCAGATCTTGAGTGAAGAGACAGATGTGTATTTTCTGTCAGCCACACAGATATCTTTTCACTATCCCTTTTGCTGGGTTCCAAGCATTTATAGTGTCAACAGTTTAAGGTGGACTAATAAATTCTTGGGTTAGCTCTTTTGGACAGTATAGAAATGTGACCTGAAGGCTGAAATTACTCTGAATCAAGCTTTAGCCGGAAAAAAAGAGTTATACATTTGATGGGCTGAATTATTTCAGGATACCAAGCATGATAATGTTTGAAGAAAAAAAAAAAACCCTGCATGTCAGAGTCTACAAATTGGAAAGGACAGAGAAGTCCTCTCACATGCTATTTTTGGAATTACAAGTTGGTTTGCAGTTATAGTTACTCAAACCCCAGAGCATTTGCAGTGCAGTCTCCAGCCAGAGCCCCTGCCAGTGCAAAGAAACTTAGGTGCCATCCCAGGTCAGGTACACAGTGCAGTAATTATTAGGGTCTTTCTCACTGCAGGTTATCTGCAGCTGACTTTGCACTTGATGAATAGGGACCAACTTTCCTTCAACAGAGGTGTCTGGGGAAAGGTATCTGGACATGTAAATTCCATGGGTTGCAATTTAGGGCACATAGGTCAGAGTTTCATATATTTGAGGACACAGGTAGATGTTTCTGGAAATAGGTTCCTTCAATTCCTAATTAAAACACAGATAAATAACTTTAAACATTGTTATTTTAGAGTCTTGACTAGAGCTTCAGATTTTTGCCATACCTCCATCTCTTTTGATATTGTTAAAATTTTACCTAGGTACATTTTTGCTTTGACTGCAGTTTTGTTTCTGTAGCTGCTGTTGCTTAAACCTGTCATCTTGGAGTTTCATTTCATACATTTCAAGGGTGATTTTGCATGAAGGGAAAAGTAATACCTGGTCTGACATCCTAGAATTTCTTAAAAATAACCAGTTCAGATTATTAAAAATAACTTCTGAAATTACAGTGTCTCTGATGTAAAAAGATGTCAAAATTAAATGGCTTTGGTCTCTGTGCCCCAGCTGTATTATTCAAAATTAATTCAAGTTATATGAAAATTCTACCACATTAATCATTAATCAGTATGACAGAGTAACTGCTGGTTCTTTAGAGCCTGCAACATGAACAGTGATCAAATTGGTTACTTGGAAAAATAAAGCAAACCAAAACCTGTTTTCAAACAAAACTATTTTTGGACACGCTTTTTACATGACTCTGCTCCTCCCTCTAAGTTTTTTCTTACCTTTATCATGAAAAGCTTCACTGGGAATGGAAATATAACTGTGTCCTCGAGATGGAAATCGATAGTGGGACAAATTCAGAGTCTGAGGATGCATTTTGACCAAGGTGTAATCTGTGTGAAAACCCAAACAAAATTATGATAAAATCAATAGCCTCTACAACCTACTTGACTATTTAACTAGACTTCCCTAATAGCTATTGCAAATCTTGAATTTAACACCCCAGATGCTTGCAGAAAATACAGTAAATTCCCCAAATATAAAATTGCCTTTTATATCTTACTCCTTTATGACAGAGAAGGTGGTATGTGCACTGTTAATATACCACAGATCACTTCATTCATGCTCAAATACTGAGCTTACCCGGGCAAGCAAAACAGGTTAACAGACTCTTCCACTGACAATTGAAGGCATTATTTCAGACTTCCACTGCTCCTTTTGAGAATGCCAGTGTCCGAGAGAGTACATGCAGTGATTAACAGTACTGGTGACTGCTCAGGTTATTTGTCCCCTCACACAGGTCTCAAGAAGGCAGAGTAAAAAGCCAGAACAGATAAATTACCTTTGCTACCAGTAGCATCCAAAGACACAGATGAAATCAGGGTGCTAGGATGCTAAACAGCAGTAAAAGAAAATTCTCCTGAAAGGTCAAAACTATTCCTCTTATTTGCAATCTCTTGCAAAAGCCTTGCAAAATTAAGGTTTGGTAGCATCCAGACATCTGCAATTTCAAACTGCTGCATAAGAGCTCTAGGCCCTTCAACTGCCTATTCGTACAGTGTTACTAGATTTGTTTCATAGAATTCACATTCTAAACCCCTCCCCAAATAACATCAAGTTCAAGTACAGTAAGAGCCTATTACCTCTGGACTAACTGCACAGTCATCTTTCTACAACTGAAAGACTATTTTGTATTCAACACAAACTTATCTGGTTTGGTTTCCTCCTTCAGGTTGTCAAAGGAGGAGCTGCAAGCATGGAAGTGTTTAGGATATCCGCACAGTCCAGAGAGAACTTTTCTGCTAAATCCTACCTGCCACAGTCGACATGCCCTCAACAGTTAAAGGTAATGAGTTTTCGTCCAGATTGCGCGTCATGTGAGCCATCACACTGTCAATAGTTTGAATTAAGCTTCCAAATATGTGAGCAGTCTGGGGGAAGAAGAAACAGAAAGTTCTACAACAGAACTTGCAGTTCATAGCACAGAATGCCAAGGTGCCATGTTAAATTCCTGTGTGACTCATCATTCAGCTGCCCAAAGTCAAATGTGACTCTCCACAACCTTTTCCACATTTAGTGGATAAAATGTTAACAAATTGATGCCACCCAGAGCCTGACCTTATAAAGTACTGTGTTTTATAGAATGTCTCCAAATTACGCTGCTCCTACCAGCATTTGACAGTCAATTATACTCAGGATTCGGCAGAATGAGACCAAGAACAGAGTAGATTATTTTGACAATATGTAAAGACATTTATTAGGTCTTTATTGGAACATAAGAGGAGACACTACATTTTGGCCTTTCTTGCATCTTTATTAAAATGTTCCCCATTATGAAGCTACTTCCAAAGTGTTTATGTGTCCCCAAGAAAACAACCTTCCAGGTTGAAACTTGATCCATAAAACCTGAGGGTGTTTTAATGAAAGAAATCTATTTTATCTGAAGTCTATTTACACCAGAGATGATCAAGGTTTTTAGGCTAAGAAATTAAATAAATTAGACAGGTTTATTTTGTCTTAAAAGCATTTTAGGCTTCAGCAAGACCTTGATTTACTTTAGCCTCTCCTTCTCCGGGTTTAAAATCTCTCTGTGCTGAAATCTGTACTCCTGTAAGGTTCAAACAAAAATCTCTGGAAATTCCTGGGTTCCTACTACAAGTATTTCTCTGCACTCTAAAAGGTAGACTAGAAGAGAAAGAACTTTGAAACAAGTCTCTTTTCCCTATGTTAGGTTTAATATCTCTTAAAGCTTTAATTCATTAAACAGGTAAGCACTACTGTGTATTTCACATGCATTGAAAATCATCAATCTACAAACCAAACATAAACTTTTAAATATCAAAGTTCACTGCTAAAAAAGGAGTGATTAAACACTTAGTGACAATATCTGTTATTTTACAAATAACATTTTGTTCCATTCATTCTGAAATACATGGAAATAGCAGCAGATAAAGTTACCTTATTTTAACCTTCAAAACCACATTATAAAAGAACATGACATGATATTTTTGTCTGTGGATCTCTACTGCAAATATGAGTGTGACATTAAAGAAAATAAATAAGTCATACTGCCAAAAAGCCCTAACAAGAAGAATAATAGAGGCAAGCAGTTTCATCACTATCCATGTGAAATTATGCAACCAAAGTAACCTACAAATCTAGGCCCATTCGTCTTACCTCTGGTACATCAATCCAGTTGGGCAATAACATAAAGTCTTCGACAGCTTTTAAAAATGCCTAAAAGATAAATAAAACTATATTACTTGATTACTTATTAATCAGCTAGTTTTCCTGGTAAAGATCCAAGGCACAGCTCTACTGGGATTTTCTTAAGTTTCTTCTAAGATGACAAGCCCATTTTTATTCAAGTCACAGATTCATTTCTACCTGCCAGCACGTTCATCATGTTCTGTTCGGTGACATTTTAAAGTAATAGTTTATTTATTAAAAGTAACACCACAGTGAAACTCCCAAAGTGCAATCATTATACTACAGCTGAGGTGACAACACTGGAACTAAGCACAAAATGAACTTTCTCTACCATTTTATCTAAACTCGTATGACATTAATACCTCTTTTAGTCTTAGATGACTAGATATTTCAACAGCACTAGATATATGTCTGGGTCCCATCACTTGTACGATTTATTATGTGCTTAACTTTTGTACTTCAAGGTTGTTTCTGCATTCAAGATCTGTCATGGTGGGCACTGTTCAGGTGCTCAGCATGATACAGTCCCTGTCCTAAGGAGTCTTGCTGATGAAAACAAGAAGCATCAAAAAGGGAGTACAGAAAATTAAAAGGGAAAAAAACCCCAAACCCCACAAAAAACCACACATGTCCTGCTTAAACTTCTCTGTTTAAACATCTTAAAAGCACAGAGTATAGAGAAGTTACACTGAGGAATGTGGAAGAAAGCTATGCAACTTTTCCAAGCATAATTTTACAAGCCATAATACGTAAGGCAGTAGCAGAGCTTTGCTATATGAGCTTAGGTTTGGGCAGCACGTACCTTGCAGCCCCTCTCAAACATTCAGTGTGGAATTCTACCTGGCATGCACAGAAGTGATCCTAAACCCAGGACCCAGCCCAAATTGCCCAGAGCATTCAGTGAGTATCTCTCTTCAGGTCACAGAATTGTTCCAGAATTACTCCGAAAAGGATGTGTTAGAACACTGAAAAGGGAGGGAAAGCAGGAGGGCTGCGGCTGCTAAGCAGAGCAGCATTATAACAGAAAACACAAGTCAGATTTGTCAGAAGCAACGCATTATAAATGTGTGTCAGTAATCAGAAAGTTTATTGCATATCACTTAAATCAAATTTTCTTGTGCTGTGAGGCATATGACAATCAGGACAGAGATAACTTTACAGAAAATAGCATGCATGCTCGGTGCCTGTCTTTCAGGGAATTAGCTGCAGACAATACAAAGCCCAACCATCAATCAGACAAATGACAGAGTCTGTATGTATGATCAGGACTCTCTTGTGTTTACTTCCCAAAATAGCTTTGCTAAAGATAATCATGTCCCACATTTCTGTCTGCAAATCACTTTCATGGCACACAAAGCAGCATCAGATAGCATGAATGAGCAACCAAATGGCAACTGAAATGATGTGGGAAACAGGTACAATATCTGACAGGATGATGTTCCATTTTCAATTTAGAGCCCACATAAAATTTTCCGCAAAACAAAGGAAACAATATATTAGAGCTTTTTAGAAAGGTTTTTGCTACATATTACAATATGATCCATGAAATCCAAGCTTTACAGTTTGCAAATGCTAAGCTTTTACCACAAACTATCAATTGCTGTCCATGTAGTTTTCAGAAGCATTTATTTATATTGTTTGTCTGAGTAAATAATCCCTGTCACCCTGGTATTACCCGCAGGCTTAAAGGAACAATCACTAGAGAAGCCAGAGCTGATTACTGTAATAATAACTTTCTAGCCTGCTGAAATCAGGGAATTAGATGTCCATCGTTTTACAGAAGGCTAACTTTATGTTAGCAGAATGTGACCCCTTGTCCTCAGCTCAGACTGCTGCAGAAAACACCTTTTTTTTTTTTTCTTATGGATTAGCTTAAACAAAAATAAATTACTAACTTAAGCTTTGGACCTGATCTTCCCGTGAACCAGTTTCAGTGGAGATTTGTGCTATGTCTACACAGGAGTCCTGGCTGTGATTGGAACCCGGTGCGAGATAAAGCTATTAACTGCCAGAAGCTGAGGACACAACCACCACAGACCCTCTCCCACTGCTCTCCCGCTCCGACGCAGAGCTGGCAGAGCAGGGTGCGTGCCTCTCCCACTGCACAGCCCAGCAAGAATAATTGCAGAACAGAAGCCGGAGGAGAGGCACAACTTGTCCTCTGCTTTCCACAGGAGCAATAACTGCTAACAAAAGGTGGGGCAGACAGCAGTATTTGATGAATTTTTACCCCTCTAGTGCAGGTGTGAATCTCACAGATACGAAGTTACAGGTTTATACTTGGGCAGTTACCAGGAGCCAGACTGATGCAGCCACAGAGTGCTCCCTGCATCCAAGTCAGTTCATGCACGCCTGCATTTCGCTGCTGCCACTACTCTGATTACAGTGTCCTTATGTCCTGCACCTGACAGGCCACTGTGACACACTGCTGCATTTTGGATCAGCTGGGCCATGCAGAAAAATGCAGAATATTTTTCCAGAATTAGATGTCCTTCATTGCATACACATGCAGCTGAAAAAAAAGAATTAACAAATTATTTTCTCCTCCTGTTCTACTGCTCAGTTATTTTTGACGTGTGGTCATGGTTCCAGGTAATTATAATTTATGCATTAAATAATATCCCCAAAAACTAATGAGATCTTTAAACTATTTTCTCCAGTGGAAGCTCACCTCTGCTACTCTGCAAAATAGCCACTGCTTTTTTCATACGTATTTTCTGCAATCAGCAAAAACTGTTAAAAAAAAGTTACATTCGAAATTCTAGCTTCTGGAGAAATTTCAGGGTCATCTGGCTCCACACACAGATGTGAAAAAGACACTTACCTCTGTCAAGCTTAGAGCAGTGTTTTCTGATAAGGATTTGTTGGGCAAACTGAAGGACACGTTCTCCAGGTAGCCCAGCATGGTGTCGGGGGAGCGCAAGTTCCCTCTCTCCTCGGTCAGATTAGTTATGATGGGATGATAGGCGTTGGTAGAGAGCTACAGGAGATACAGCGCATCATAAATTATTCCATACGGCAGTCATTATTTATTGTTCTACCCCAAAAGGGAGTTTGAGGCATAGCAGACTCCTGTGGTCAGACTACACAGGGGAGGCTACATAAGCCAAGGGAAAAGGAAAGCACACAGGTAGATAGACAGGATAAACAGAACATACAGGCACAGCTTCATTTTTTCATTAGCAATTCAGGTCCTATCAGCCATGGTTTCCTAAAAGTGTGTGAGCAAGAAGAAAACTAATAGAGCTCTGACACTGCAGCCAGCAAGAAAGTGAAAATGCACTCCAACATCTAATTGCACATAGGCTGTTTATAGCTAATTGTATGTATTCTGCATATGAAAAATTAATTTTATTTAAATCTTTTTCATTAAGCATTTACTAAGGAGATGAAAACTATTTTTGTTATTGTAGTGAGATTTTTTTCTAATTTTAAAGGAAATAAGAGAAAAAAATAACAAACTGTTTTTGATCGTCCTGTCTCTTCAAAGTTCATTGAACTATTTCATAGTTTTCTACATTTTTTTCCTTTTTTATATAGAAAATATTTTATTTAACAACTAATTTTCCTTATCTGTCCCAGATCAAGAGTTCTGTAGTACTCCCATCTTCCCATAGTGGCTACTACATCCTCCCTACACATATCTGTAAATGTTTATAACTGGGGTACTAAGTGCCAGTAAGGAAAACTGTAAAGTGAGGAGGGTCTGCTACTCTTAACATAGACACATTCTGACATTACAGAAGTTAGAGGACTGTCCTACCACAGGTTTTGTAGTGGTTGTCATCACAGACCATGGAAGCGTTGAAGAAAGCAAAACTTGCACGCCTAGGGAAATACATACATGAATGAGGATGTTAACAATGTTGAATTGGATGGTGTTATATTAACCCCGGGTTGCTGGGAAAGACATAACAGCCAAACACAAAAGCATTTTTTCCAACATGACCAAAACATTATAAAGCTAATACAACTTTTTTGTGAGAGAGATTTTTAAAACTATTTCCTGTATCAAATGAATACTCTGCCAATCAGATTTTTTCAAGACTAGGAATCTAGTCTTGAAAGATAGGAATCACTTCTTAAAATAAAAATGTTTTAAAATAAAAACCTTGAGCACACTTGCTATTATTTTTGTGGCAAAGCAAATAGATTGCTTCGTTATAAACCAGATGGAGGTTTTTCTTTTTCAGTGACTTCAGTTCTACATGAACTAGTTTGTTTGGTTTTTCTTTTTTGACAAAATACATTTTGTATCTATTTGATTGCTATCATCAAACCTGAAGTCACAGACCCATACATTCTCATTTCTAGGCACACGTCAGTTCTGTGTTATTCAAAGAGTTTCCATTGTGAAAATTATTCCCGTGGGTTTAAAAGCACAGGAGTTATGGGTGTAACTGCTTCAGCTCTCAGCAACCTAGTAAGAATAAATGAAAGCAGGGAAACTGCCAGCAAAGCCAAATATTCCAGATGTCCCATAGCTTTATTCCCGAGATGGGTGTTTTCTAGTTGCTGCTCACACACAAGCACTTGATAGCAACGGGCTCTCTTGTAGTGAGAAGTTCATTATAAAGATCCATAGAACAACTGACAGGGTTTACTGGACAGTCAAAGCCTTTGCTCTAATCCTGATTCTTTGCCTTTCAAATTACATTTCAGCTGATATCCTTATTTTTAATTCACATGCATACATGAGTTAATAAGTCATTATCTTCCAGGAACTGGAGAGATAACCGTTATTATCCACATCTGCTGGAATACACTCACTTGGCTCTAAGTTACACAACAACCAGAGTGTAAGTTAGAAATCCAGAGTCATTCTTTCCTAATACTGTTCTGCCTCCAGTCTAATTATTACTCCTCTTCTCTTGATCCTAGGGCATCTGACAATGGCTGGATACTTCAAGTCTTGGTGATTTTCAATGGCATTTTTAAAGAGCTAGAACTCAGGATAAAAAGACTGCACATCCAAAGAGAGCTGACGATTTCACTGACATTCATACCTGACTTTTTCTGCCTGTAAAAATTATGTTCAGTAGCTGAAAGATGTAAAATGAACACAAATCCTAGACACTAAATATTTTTAAGTGAGCCTCGTTACAGAAGATGAATTATGACTACAGTACATATACTCACCAATAGCAGCGGTAAAGTACTGTTCAATTTCATTGGGAGTGAGTGCCCTTTCCCATATAATGAATTCATCAAATGCTCCATTCACGTAGCGCTTAGTTTTGTCCCCCTCTGTCCCAGTCAGCAGATTTGCACTGGGGTCTCCGTAGTCATAGAAAACTTTCCCATCTGGATCAGTTGTGTTTAGAGTTCCATTGACATAGACTTTCAGTCCCTCTCTTGATTTCCAAGTAAAGAGAATATGAGTCCAATAAGGACCTGCAAAACATTAGAAATCACAGCAAAACCCATGAATCAATTCAGTTTAGAGTCATTCCTGTTCAGTAAGTTTTTGCTGACTTGTGCAGTGTTATAGAGTTGTATAGGAACTGCTAAGAATGAATTATGGAATGCTGATGTCATGTATATTAATCTTTATACCCATGGGGAAGCCCATACTTTGGCAGAATGCCTGTTAGCTTTTGTCTGAACTCCTACTTGGGCTCACTGCAGTTTCATAAATTACACTTGCTAAGTATTATTGGCCAAGGTTTGAAGTCTCTTCAATACTATCTCAAAACTCAGCAAGAAGTGCATAAAGACTGCAAAAAAGTGGAGAACAAGCAAAGATACTAATTAAAAGTTGCCACAGTTTCTTCGTTATATTTGAGGCTGAAAACATAATTTTCATTTGGATTGAATAATCCACAAATGTGTGAATTATTCTTACCATTTAGGAGCTTTGCTCTTAGAATAAGATTTTTTAAATTATTTATTAAGCTTTTTAAACCTCTGCTAGTACAAGCTGAGAAAGTCCAATTTTACCAATGTACAAGTAACCAAATTATGGCAAGAAAATATTTAGTTACCACCACTGGCTTTATTAGAAGACCAGAATTTGTTCCAATCACGAGGTAATACTGCTCCCCAGTACACAGTTTAGATAGAAGCAGAAGATATGTGACATGCCAGAATGTTTAGTAATACTATGCCACAGCATACAAAACTTGAGACTCAACAGATAACAAAATGACCAAAGCACTAAACGCCCAGTTAGACAGTTACCAAATAAAGTCTTAATTTAGGAGGCAGTAGAGAACAGCACACACACCCAGCTTTAGAGTGTACTGAGAACTATCAGGGATTAACCTGCATTCTTCACTTACGTTTCCATCTAAGCACTCTTTAATCTATTGATCTCAATAAAAATTCCACTTCAGAAAGAGCTGGAAGTTGGGTCCAAGGACTGTTGCTGAATGGCAAATGTTCTATAATACAATAGGACTATTTTTTCAGTTTGTACTTTACCTCTCTCCCCCCATCAAAAGCATTCTTGAGCACAGAGATTTTAGCTATTTTTATATATCCACTTCTCCTTCCTGAAGCTGTGCTCTTACCACTATATTTCTCTGCAAGACAAATGTAAAATAAAACAAAGAAAATTATTTTAAAAAATTACAAACTTCACCTGGTGGACTAAAGCTTGCTTTCCACTTCATCATTGCATTCCCACGGGTGTAAAATTCCACCGAGCCTTCACCTTCGTTTGAACAGATTTTGAAACCACTGGAAATTACTTGTCCACCAGAGGCAGGGAGAAACTTAGCCTGCTGGTCTTGAGTCTTCCAGAAAAAGGAAAATGTTACTCCTGATGAAAGCAAGTGAGAGGAGGTTTTAATTAAAAAAAACAAACAAACAAACAAAACCCCCACACATAAATGTGCAATTAAAAATTTCCGGTACTGTAGAATAGAGAGAGTGGGAATGCTTCTGAGGACAGACCATCTGCTAGCATAAACAGGGACAGCATTTTTAAAATCAACAATCCTCTAACAGTTCAAACCAAATAAACATCTCTTGCTTTGCATCCCAGGAGCATACTCAGGACATAGCAGTAATCATTGCTTCCTGAGTAACTTCTATCAGTTAAAACTGGAGATCTTGGAGCACCAAAAGCAATGAAATCTCTTTTTTCCTTACAGACTTATGCTTCCATTCTGTTTGCCTTCTCTCTCCAATCTCCTTACCCTTCTCACCTTCCTGTGATGATCCCCTTTTCCTCCTGTGATCTTCACTTATTTCAAAACACAAGTTGCTCTCATCTCTCCATATCCTCCACCAGCATCTACATCATGATGTTCAGCAAATGGCAGCAGAGCCAAAAATAGTACATTGACTGCTTCCAGGCTATTGACGTGCTAACTGCCTGCCAGCATGCCCATGCTTATTGAGCAGCATCCATTGCCAATTACACTTTAATTCTTCTAAGCATGTTATTACCTGTGTTTTCACACTTCAGCGCTCCTATAATTGCTGAAAGCAAAGAATCAATGTAAAAGAAAGGGATAGCACCATATGCAGAGCCACAGTGAAAATTCTGAGGTCCCCGCCTACACAAAAATCAAAGAATTCTTCCCAAAACACAAGTGCAATCCTGCAAGTGCACGTGTGATTAACTTAGTCCACAAATAATCCTCTTCAGTTCACAGTACGTCTTACTATTATACTGTAAAAGTGAAGAGCTCTTCAGATTGCACATTAGTGAAGAAATATGATTTCTGTAAGATGGCTTGTTTCTTTAATAAAGGTTACCTCAAAAGGCTTGACTGAAACACAAGTAGCAAATCAAACCTCCCTCCCACTTCAGGAGCTCATAGTGGCTCTGCTATAGAGCTTCTGCACTCAAATGCAATTACAAAGGAAATGGCTCAACTAAACAGCTCCTAAAAAATGTTCGTCTTGGAATATATAGTACAAAGTCCTAACAATAAAATCCAAGTTCAGAGCAGGTTAAGAAAAAGTTTATAAAGTGCAGAAGTGGAAGAGGTTTTCCCATAAAAGTCATAATGAATGAAGTTGGCAACGACCCTGAATATCACCTAAACTGCCTGCTCAGAGCAGGGCCAATTTCAGAGCTAGGTCTGGTTGCTTAGAGCTCAGCTGAGATTTTAATGTTATCACAGATGCAGACTGCACAGCCTCTCTGTGAGAGCCATCCTGATGCTTGGGCCACCCCCACATGGCAAAGAAAGTTTTCTCCTTAGATCTAATCAGCATTCCTTGTGCTACCATGTGCCTGCATTGCCTGTCACATTTTCATTGTGTATCTCCAGGATTGTTCAGCTCCATCTGCTTCTATAAACACCAGTCAGGTAGTTGAAGATGGCCCTTAGCATTCCCTTTTCTATCCTGGTGTAAGGACAAGCCTCAGCCTCCTCTCCCATGTCATATAGTCCAGCCCCCTAAGTCATCTGCTGGACCCACGCTGGCTTGTCAGCCACTCTTTGGTATCAGGGGACAGAAATTGGATGTAGTACTTCAGATACGCTCTCTCGCTTACTGAACAGAGGGGATCAATCACTTCCCTTAACCTGCTGACTGTGCTCTTTTCATATGTAGTCAAAATCTCCCTCTGGATGATTTTATAGTTGGCAGTTCTGCAGGCCGTCAAGGCAGTATGAGCTTTGCCAATTTTCTACCAGATAGCCCAGCACAAGTTAATGAAGCCCTCAAACTATTATGTACGTTTCTTGTTAAAACCAATGATTTTTTTAATATGTTTCATAATTTTATGATTAAAGATGGAAAAGCCTCAGACAGCTCACCACAGCCATTCAGAAATATTCCACACCCAGTCCTCTCTGGAACATGATTTTTTAATATTTCACATACTCTTTTCTTTTTGTCAAATTAACAGAAAGGTTAAAAACTGTATCATTGCAGAATAAATAATTTAATGATGGACTATCTTCCTGTCTGACCGAACTTTCTGTTTATCCTCATGACAGCACCCATCAATTTACATGATCTACACACCATTCCCTAAATGCTTTACACATGATAAAATAACCACCAGGGAGATGCTAATCACTTATCACTGGCCTCCTAGAAATCAATCAGTATATGAACATCATCAGTCTCAGTTTGCTAGATCTTGATGGATAGGGATTTAAAGTTAAAATGCTGCGAACTCCCCAGCTGAAGAATTTGAGGTCTGTTGTAAGCAAGTTGCAATCCCTTCATCAGCTTCTTTACCATACCCGTAACATGTTGAAACACTGATCCAACCCTCTTTCCAAAAAGCCATGCATTTCCCTTGGATCTGCACACCGTCCTTCCCCACCCTGGCGAATCATAGAATAGAATCATAGAATGGTTTGGGTTGGAAGGGACTTTAAAGATCATCTAGTTCCAACCCCTCTGCCATGGGCAGGGACACCTTGCACTAGACCAGGTTGCTCAAAGCCACAGCCAGCCTGGCCTTGAAGACATCCAGGGATGGGGCATCCACAACATCTTTGGGCAACCTGTTCCAGTGCCTCCCCACCCTCTCTGTGATTAATTTCTTCCTGATATCTAATCTAAACCTCCCTGATTTCAATTTATACCCATTACCCCTTGTCCTATCACTACAGGCTCTTGTAAAAAGTCCTCTCCCAGTACCCTTGTAGGCCCCCTTCAGATACTGGAAAGCTGCAATGAGGTCTCCTCGGAGCCTCCTCTTCTCCAGGCTGAACAAGCCCAGTTCTCGCAGCCTTTCGTCATAGGAGAGGTGCTCCAGCCCTCTGATCATCTTCGTGGCCTCCTCTGGACTCGCTCCAAGTAGTCAATATCCTTCTGATATTGAGGGCTCCACAGCTGGACGCAGCACTCCAGGTGGGGTCTCACCAGAGCAGAGTACAGGGGCAGAATCCCCTCCCTCGACCTGCTGGCCACACTTCTCTGGATACATACATACTTCCCTGGAATGGCTCACCCAAGGCTGACCACGTTAACCCGTTACTGCTATCACACGATCCCTCTTTCCAAGTGTCTCATCATCTTTTTCCAGTGCTTCACCACACTTGTGAAAGGTGTGGAAGTGCTGCTAATCCTTCCTTGCAGGCTAAGAGCCGAAGTTTAAATGATGTGGACGGAGAGACTAAGTTACACGGCATGCCTGCAGCAGAGCTGGCTTCCTCCACCTTTGACTGTCTATCCTACTGACTACCCCGTAGCTACTGATCATCCTCTGGCCACAAGAAAACTGTGGAAATTCCTGGTGTGCACTTCAATTCATGAAATTACGAAACAAAAATAAAAATTAAATTGAGGTACACGACAAACACACAGCTTCATGAAGTGCTATAGAATTCTAGAGAGTTCACTCCAATAAGGAAAGAAACAGTGGTCATTAAATAATATAATCTGACAGCAAAAGAAAAGCAAACAGTAATTGATGAATTTACTAACCTTCAGGTCCACAAACTTCTGGATTACTAATGCAAGAATTTTGATAGCTTCCAAAGAAGAGAAAGGTAACTCCTTTCTTTTCAGTGACATAAATTCCTTTGTTCACCATTCCTTCTACAATATCTAAAGGAAAAGCAAAATATAGTTTAACCTTTATATAAATCAAAACTTTCTGGAAACATGGCTTTAACAAACTCATATACAGCATATGTTTATACTGTGCCAGCTATAGGTTTTCTTTTGCTTTTGTTGTTGTTTGGTTGGGTTGGTTTATTTGTTTGGTTGGTTTTGAGTTTGCCGGGGGTTTCTTTGTGTTGGGTTTGGTGGGGGTTTTTTTGTTTGTTTGGGTTTTTTTTAAGAACCCTATAGATAACTCTCACATTTCAAGTTTGTAAAAATTATACTCATATCTGTCACTCAGATTCTTGATTGACTAAGACTCCTTGACAGAACCCACACACCCCAAAATTATTATTTTAAAGTAAACTGAATAAACATCATGCTTTCTGATACTAGACAACACAGAGGTATCTCTGTCTTACTGTTAGGCTGAGTTAATGAAGAAATTCTTTAATCAAACATAAATGTAACAGAATAGACACTTTTCATTAAAAAAAAAAAATCAACTATACTTGACAAGATATATTTAAAAGGCAGGAATATATATCCATTTATATCCTTTTCAGACATCCTTTGGTATGGTGTTATTGTCATCTGGAAAGGCTATTTCTTTGTCTAACATGGATAATGACTAATTGTCTTCTGATTTGATCGCAATTTTCTTGTGTTCCCTCTTAAAAAAAGGCACTATTGATTGATCTCCTACTAGCTAAAGTACATGATCCTTAATACTACAAAACAATGACACTTATTTACTATAGGAAACCTCACAGAGGTCTGAGAGTCCAGCTGATAGATGATGTGAAGGTCACCTCATTTGCCCCACGATAAAAAGCAGGACTGATTTTAGCAATGTAGACAACAGGAAATCAGAAACAAAACAAAAAAATCCTGCTGCGTTGAAAAGCCTGTATTCCACAGAACACAGAATATTCTATCTGCTATTTCTGAGCAGACAATGTAATTTTTCAGTTTGGAATTTCATGTTAACGCTGTCGTTTGTGAAGGCATTTCTGCAAGGACTGTGGAGATTCAGGACCTTTGTCTTAAGACCTTTCTCTATAATATCTTCTGAAAAGGGCAGTGTTAGGAGAAGATTTGCACCAAGGGAAACACCAGCAACAAGAACACAGGCTTTTCCTGCTCTGAGGTGCAGAAATTGCCAGTCAGGTGCTGCCTGATACTTGAAAATCTAAAAAGGGAATCGTAAGGGAAATGAGGGTAGCACACAAATGGTCTAAAACACGTGAAGAGTGGGATGTGGCTTCTCTTTGTATTTATTACAGAATAGGTACCTGACTCCACAGAAGCCTTTTACACGGCAGAGCGCAGTGCAAATCCTGCTAAGGATGCACAGTGCTAGGTACAGGCCATCTCTCTAGTGTGATAATCACAAATACTGCTGTTGCTGCTCCAGGATGGTGCATCCCTTTACGCAGCGGGGACATGGGCAAAAAGGCATTTAGTTTCCAAACTGAGGACAACCGTCAGGCATGAGGACAGCGGTCACAGTGCTGGCCCATCTGTAGGACACCACCACTCAAGGAAACGGCAACAGCATGGCATAGCCCTCTTGAATGGTGTCCAAATATTCCTTTAGTTCATGCCAAGTCTCAATACAACCATCAGTTTTCAGGCATCTTCCCCTCCCTTTGAGGAAGAGGTCATCTAGTTCTGTCTCTAATCAACAGATAAAATTTAGTTTCTTTTAAAATTTTGAGTAGTATGGAGTCAAGCAAACATTTCTAGGTTCGTCGAGCTACTTGAATTCTAAAGTAATCTAGCCAGAATAAATCCCGTAAGGTAATGCATTTCTGTTTCCATAGCATTTCCTTTGCCACTGATGTCACTCCCTTTAATGTTCATACTGAATATATCTTATTATGTGAGAACTATGTAAATGGTCTATAAAGCAGATAAGTGAGGACTGAAAGGAATTAGGGTCATTTGAAGTTCATTATTAATAGAGTTCACATTTGCCAGCATACTTTTACTGCTGAAGGAGAAAAATAGTGGGTTTAGCATTGTAATATAAACTGCGTAGTGTGTGAGCAGCCCAAAGTGCAGTTCCACCATGTTCATCCTCCTCCTTGGGTCAGATTTTCCAAAAACGAGATGTAAGTTAATACCTAATTATAAACTGGACAAGAAGTCATATTTCAATTGCACCTTCACAGTTATAAATCCTAGTGACTTCAATTAAATGACTTTAAGCTTATTCTGCTATAGATGTAACTAGATTCCAATCTGTCAGGTTTCTGCCTGAAGAGCTGTCATTTTCTGTTCTTCCTTCTAACTCCTGGTGTCTTGATGTTAAAAAAAAGAAGTCACCACATTAAATGGACATATCTCTGCAGATTTTTTTGTCATGACTGACAAGATCTTACTTGCAGGCTTTACAAATTTGCTTGCATTTGTATTTCTTATGTGTTTTTCAAAATTATTATGAAATAGTGACAAATAAATGGCTTCTTTTTCCTCTTAGCCTTGAAATAAAAGAAAAAATGCAACCTATTTGTTCATATATGTTCCTCTGAAACGTATTCTGTTCCTTTTAAGCCTAATACAACTATCGTAGGGTTTGGAGGACCACTGGGGACCATCCTCCCATGGGCTGCTTAGCATCCCATAGGATGCTTTTCCCCGTAGTTCGGACTAATTCTGGTAACAGTGCAGGAGTGCTTTTTCAGTAATTTATGCCAATGTAAGCACAAGTAGGCCATCACCACATGACCACCTGAATCAAAACTCAGTGTTAACTTTGAATCCAATGTTACAAGAACCATCCAAGCTTGACAAATGGAGAACAAAAAATACATAAATCCTCACCTACAGTTGCAGAGAAGTTAGAGTAGGCAGAGTCATTGGTATATACAAAGGTAGAGTTATGGGAAGGAAGCACAGTGAAGTTGTGGATTCTTAGAGCTGGGTGGAACAACAAAAGAAAATAAGCAAATAAGCAAAATAATGAATAAACAATCAGTAATGAATTGACCAGTTCATATCTCTCAACATAGCACAAATCACAGATGTTAGTCAGTGGCCTTTAAAATTATGACACAACAGCTTCTCCCAAGGATGTGTATGCACGTGAATAGTTCGTTCTTTAACTACACAAGTTAAATAAACACAGTCTCACAAAAACTTTTTTTTTTTTTTACTTACAGCAACTGAGAAAAAAAAAACCACTATAAAAAGTACAACTGCAGGTGAAGGGGTCTGAAATTCAATCATGCTGGTAGGGAACTCTGCAATTATAACAAAAATCATTATACTGGTGCAAAAGCTATGGGCAATTCAAGTCCCATGTCCAGCTCTGGACTCACCAGCACAAGAGACGCATGGAAATGCTGGGCTACAAAGATGATTAAGGGGCTGGAGCATCTGACATATGAGGAGAGGCTGAGAATGCTGGGACTGCTCAGCCTGACGAAAAGAAAGCTCTGGGATCTTATCTATGCATACAAACACCTGACAGGCGGTGTAAAGACAGTGCCAGACTCTCCTCAGTTACATCCAGTGAAAGAAAAGAGGCAATGGGCAAAAATTAAACAAGAAATCCCGCCTAAACATAAATAAAACCCCAATTTTTTTAATATAACTGACAATTAAATTTTATTCTCTAGGTTTTTTTTTCTTACTTTGATAATTTAACAGTATCTTGTGCACTGTAATTATTTACCCTGGGTAGGCAAATAGAGCTTGATGGAAGGCCCGTGAAAGTAAACAGAGACACATTGATTTGAGATTTAGACCAACTGAGCTCACAGAAGGGAAAGGTAAATGCTTTTAAAAAAAACCACACATAAAAACCTCCAGAGAAAAATGCATGGAAAACAAGGGGTCAGATGAAAAAACTGACCATGGCCACATCTTTTTTAATTTGCTATATTTTAAGTTGATTGTTTCCCTTCAATCGTTTCTACTGCTGAGATAACCAAAAAATTAATTTGCTGACACTCTCACAACACAAACACATTGAGAGATATAAATCTGGCTTCACACACAATGACCTCAACAAATAAAATGGATTAACATGACGGACAGATTATGATGCTTCAAGGATTTAAGAGGAGAAACATGGAATGAAAATAAATGCATGATACAATGAGTGGAAAAACAAGAAAGACTCTAGCCATAAACAGAAGAGTTGTGTAATCAGAATGGTATCAAAACAAGCAAATTGCCACCTGCATTAGATTACAACAATAAAGAAAATTTTTCTTGTATATCAAAGTCAAATACGAGATAGATACATAAAACTTCTGCTGGAGGCAGTTGCAGTAATATCTGTAATATAACACATTATAAGCAACTGAGAAGAATTTGAACTATCCCCTACAATGTTAAAGGAAGAATGCAACAGCGTCAGATTTGCATTTCAGAGACAAAGACTTTTGGCTACTGGCATCCTGGGCGAATAATAGTGAGACAAAGTCCTCTGAAGTTTTTTCAGCAAAGTCATGCAGCTGGCTCATTTATAAACTTACTTAACCCAATGTCATAATAGAAGTCAAAGGAGATTGCTCATGTGAGCCAGTTCCATTCCTGAAAGTGACGGTATGCAGCATCAGGAAGCTGATATATTCTGCTTCATCTCCTCCAAAGATACTACTGTAAAGATTCCTGAATTTTGCTGAAATAATGTAATTTCACATAATTTGAAAAACAATCTAACATAAATTGTCATTGTTCCAAGAGCTGCATTTTACATATCGCTTTCAATCACTTTCAAAACAACATCTTTGTAACATGAGTGCCACAACAGCGCTAGATACAGAGTGGCTTTACTCTTCTTGAAACTACATGAAGTCCAGTGTCAGAAAACTACTTTTACACAGCATTAGAGAATTCGTGGTAACTTTCTGTAAGGCAAATTATGATTCCATTGAAGTCTAGGGGAATGCTGCCATCAGCCTCTAATGGGAGCAGAACATTGCCCAGATTTATTTCTGGTCAGTCGATTTCATTCCTTTAAGAAACTTTGTGGAAAGATGGGCCAAAGTTTAAGCTTAAAATATTTAAACACCTCCGGAATAAAAGGTTTTAGACACTTATGGATCTCTTGCTCACTTAGGAGCAGAGATTGATGTTGCCACTTTTGTGTAATAAATCACAATAACTTTGCACTTTTGTAACATTTTTCATGTAAGGTTGTAAAGGTCTCTAACTCCTAATTTAACTTTCTGCAGTGATTTTCTTGGGTAAAGGTATTACAGTCACCAGCAGTAACACAGCAGCTACCCCTTGCACTAGTACAGAACAGTTTAGCTCAACGGCCAAGGTGGTCAGCCACAGGGTGATGTAGATACACGGGGGAATATATATCGGCCCAACTTGGAATTGGCTAAAATGTCAGAAGAGAAAAAACAGTTCATGTGAAAATTACTAAGGGACTTTTGAGTCTCAGAAGGAGGCAGAGCCTAGTTGAAAATCTCATCCAAAAGGAATGGCCCCGCAAGCCCATGATGCTGCAATAGGATACAGTGGTTCGGTCGAAACTCCATTAGTTACATCACCTGCACATCCCCAGGAAGCTCCCATCACCCTTTTTGTTCTCAACATGAAACATCAGAACCAGAAAATGGCTGAAGCCAACCAGACTGCCTTTTAATATCATTCCCTCTGGGATCCTGCAGTCCTGACAACTGACTTTTTCAAATCAGTGAGAGTTTTGCCTTACCAAACCTCTCTTTATTTTGCCTGATTGCAAAAAGAGTTTAAACTAATACTGCAATATTGCTTTTAAGGAAATATCCAAAAGCACACAGGAATGAGTAAGAAGTATTCGTCTAAGAGCTTACACTCCTCTGTGTGTGGATATTACATGCAATTTTGAAAAGTGGCTGAAGAATTCAGGCATTTAACTCCTTCCAAAAAGGAAAAAAAAAGCAGATATCTTCACTGCTGGCATAGCCAAAGATCTCAGTCAGCGAGTGTATTAGTGCATGTTATGCATGTACCAAACCAACTAATAATAATGTGATTTCAATGGCTCTTTGGATCATAAAGCTTTTCTCTTTATAACCTCAACAGTGTGTAGACAGCCCATAAAACGTTCAAGAATATTCCATAAAAATCAGTTCACAAATACAATATAATTTGGACATCAGAGCACTGCAAAAACATTACCTGAAAAACAAAATCTCAAGTGCTGTGGCACACAAGCTAACCCCTTTCACGTCTCCTGCTCCCCTTTTACTTAGACTGTCACAAATACTTATGTTATTGCCATTGTGAACGAATCCTTTCTCTACCTCCATTCGTATCCCGAAACTCATGAATTCCATCCACATCTTCCAATGGCCAGTAATGGGAAGCTGATGCAAGAACGCTGAACCCTTTCAAGAAACAGAGATGAAAAGATTATTAAAGGAAGGCCCAGCAAGGATCAGAACAAGTCTCCACAGGAGAGAACAATAAACGAGTTCAATAGGTGAAATAAAACATGATATTTCATGTAAATCAAATGCTACACATAAGCAAGGCCATAAATCAAAATAGCAGGAGATTAAAGCCATATATCTGATTGACCACTGAAGAAAATCCCTCTTTAAAACTCAACTGAGTTTTATTCTAACTGCACTTCAAATGTGTAACAGTCTCTAACCCAATCTCTGCCAGTGCGTCAGGCAGCATTCGTCGAAGTAACAGCTGAGAAGTCATTCAAAAGTAAATTCAAGATTTTAAACACACGGTGGATAGCGCAAAGCGCTGAGAAGGGAATGCGTGTGGGAATGTTTAGTCTCTATAGCACACTACTTCTGCTCCTGCCTCTTCCATAGGTAACTCAGCCCTCTGCAGTTCAAGAGAGTAGAGGATGCTAGAGAGTTCCCAGGAATCTTGTCCTCTTTCCAAATCCCACTGGAAAAGCAGTGCAACACCTTCAGGTTATATTAATCCAAGTGGTTTTTTCACCTTTGTTCTCTCTGTAGAGACACTAGTAGACACAGTAAGGAGCGGTACTCCGGGGTGGAGCAGCTGCAATGTAGATGACACCATAGGTGCCTGCACAGTGGTTACTGCAGAGTCTGGCCTTCCAGGTGTCTCCTGATAACTCACACCTTAACAGAGTCGTACACCAGATCTGTATCCTTTAACAGAAGGATGTTCCTCAAGAGAAGGGGTTCCGGAATGTTAAGCAACATATGGAAGAGTTCACTGGTCTCCATTCAGCATTAGCCTATTCCTTCAGAACCTTCTCAGATTCACCAAAACCAGAACAACTCCTTATGGCTGATGACAACACTTTGTTTTCCTAAATGTCCTCCTTAGGGACAGGCTGACAACAGCAAAACATCTGTTGGTTTCCACTGGCAGATTTATCTGCACAATCTAATTGATTGAGTTTGATCAGATTTTAGGAGATGTGGCCACTCAAACCTGACCAGAAGCAGGCTGCCTAAAACAATCAAATTTTGTGTTAACAATTCTATTTTAGGGTAGAGCATTAATAATGTAGGAAAACATGAACTGTAATTTCTTATTACCTTGTTAGCTGAAATAAACTCTTTATTCTCAAATTAATTAATTTAACCAGCTATGCTTAAATGACTTTGTAATCTCCTATATCTAAGAAAGTTTTAGAACATTGATACAGATACACAGAAATTTTACTGTGAACACAAATGAGAATGTGTTTTGTTCATCATCATGGCATATCATCCTACTAGGGGTTTTTTGGGGGGCTGGGGGGGGCAGGTGGAGGCTGAAG
The DNA here is from genome assembly GCF_000690775.1 of Eurypyga helias. NCBI lineage: Eukaryota > Metazoa > Chordata > Aves > Eurypygiformes > Eurypygidae > Eurypyga > Eurypyga helias. The sequence goes on from NW_010246613.1 coordinate 154,146, forward strand.
GTGACAAGGATAATGGACAACAGGAACAGAGAGAACAAGTATTATATTATACCATATCTGTATTTTTTTGTCCTACAACTATTTTTCATTCCCAAGCCATCTTTAAAGAACCTGAGGTGGAAAGCTGATAGAAATAAGTTTCTTAAAAACCACTTCAGCTGTCATACACCATGCAAAGGATCCCCACACCCAGTGTGCAAATTAAAACACATGACAAACAGTGTCCTTTGACTATCCCACATCTTTCTTCACACTCGGGATCAAAACAGCTTGCCTATTTCATAATTATTCTATCATCTTACCATCCTGGCTACAAATAGGATTTCTTTATCATGGATATGAAGATGGAAAAATATTATTTGCATCCTTAAACTGCCTAGCTCACACAGTGGAGACCAGGTTGATGTCATATGCTCGTGGCATAGGTTCACAGCTGTGACACTGAGAGGATCCTAAGTTTATTTATAAGTAAGGGTGCAAAGCTGATAAAATTGCTAAACATGACAACAAGCAATTGTAGATCTGAGAGCACAGAACTAAAAGAAGCTCTGCATCTGGTGAGGGTACGTGAGCTACTCAGACTTGCTTCCAAACTCAACTATACCAAAGATACCTAACAAATGATTCGTAATTCATCAGGACCTATTATTGGCCTGCCTAACTAGAAATGTTTGCAGTTGCCAGAGGTTTTTCCATGGAGCGGGACTATGATTATAACTAGATAAGACAGACATGGTTTTAGAGAAATGGATGAGATTCTATGGCTGTATGTTTTCTTTTGAATATTTGGAAGATACAAAGAAAGGCACAACTGCTAACAAAAGAGAAAGCTGCTGCCAACATAAGAGAATAATGACACAGAATAAGCACGTACAAAACCCAGTCTGAAAATTCCACGCAACACAAACTCGACTAAGCTGAGCGTGGCGAAGCACACTGAGGAAACAGGATATAGGAACAAGGGTTCTGCACTTACATAAACCAAATCTGAGTGTGTGCTTAGTTCTACCCTTAAAGAACATATGCTGGCTGATGCAAAAGATATTAAAGCTATAAATTTCTATGGTATTAAGAGCATACACATCCTGTGCTAACATACCTCCGTCCGACTTTCAACAAACTACCAGTTCCATTTTGCAGAGCACAGAACATCCTGCTGTTTCACAGGGTGCTTATATGCAAACATACCTCGCTCCCATTAACGTCTCTTTGTAACAGGGTAATAAAAAGGATTAAAGTTAAGAGAGGTGGTAGGGAGAAAAAAAATAGAGACAAATACAGGAGAAAAATCCCAGGAGAAAATTATTTGATGCCAAAACACTGTGTCACGATGTGGCACAAGTAGTTCATCAGCAGTAGTAGTAGCAGCACCACAACAAAGCCATTGCCATGGTTGGCATCAAACTCATAAGGAGGAGCTATATTCAAAAGAGCTTATATTTAAAAGCTGGAGGAAAAAAAAAAGACAGGGAAAAATATGGGAAGATAAATAGATAAACAGTAAAGTGAATTGTCTAGAGCCACGCTGCATGCCAGTGAGTTTCCCAGCTCCCAGTTTTGACCTATATAAAGCCATGCTGTTACCCCACTTCCAACCAACCAGCCCTGAGAAGACTTCTGAGACTTCTGAATACCTGCCACCTTGAATTCAACTTACACTTGCAATATCCTTTCAATAGGTAACTACTCTGTGTTTAGAACAAAATCACAGGACTTGTGTACAGCCTAGTACAAACCCCAAAATCATCGCTTTCAGTTACGCTTCTCCACACACACCGCACTACAAAATACATGTTGTGTAATTTGCCCCCTTAGTGTGGGAGGATTTTTTCACCCTATTGTTCCATCAGTTGATGGATCCTCATCCATAGGAAATGAGACTATTTCTTTGGTTTTGAGCAAAGGTAGAACAAAAGAAACTAATCAGGCTGAAGCTACTACAGTTGCAGACAACGTGGCTTTTCCACGTTGCTTCATATTTTATTTTGAAAATAATTTCACGTGGTTAAAACTTAAAAGCACAAAGCAATACATGAATTGGTAAAGCAGTAAAACTGTACTTGTACACCACCATGAGGCTTGAGGTTAAACTATTTATATAAACAGAAGAATTCTGCAGTTACACACACAGACCCCAAATAAGCTTTGAGTAAGTTTTTTCTACATTGAAACCAGATGAGAGTCCCTTAATATGCTCTAAAACTGGTTTAAACTTAAGCATGAAGGCTGGAAGGAGGCTAGATGACTTGTAGCCATGCCAAAGTACTGCGAAGTATACAAGCTGGCATATCTAACTGTAAATCAATACATGGAAAGAGCTGAACGCTACGACAGTGAGAAAATAAGAAAATAGTCTGTGTAGAGGTCTGACTCAGAAACTCATGCTCAAAAAGATGTAATAATAAACAAACACTGTATATAGGATTTCTCTACCTATCAAATACAATCCATTTTTCTCCAAATATATTTCTATGCAGAATATTTAGTAGGTAGGTTAGTGAATTTAAAATTACTGGGACAGTCTGCTACTTCAGGCTTTATTACACTTTTAATACAGAACTGACATTCAAACACAGGATCACAGTTTCTTCGGAGCTACCAAGAAAGTGAAAAATACAAACCAAAAAAAGCAAATAAATATTTAAGCTCATTGTCATAAAAAGTAAATAGAACATCCCTTACCTGGATGCTTGGGTAGCTGGGAATAGTTTCCATACACCTGCACAGAAAGCGTTACATAATGAGACACAGTGAGGCAAAACTTGCCAAGAAGACTCTAAATACATCTCAGTACTGACCGTATTCAGAACATTACCTGGTATTTGTACTGAAATAAAATCAGCAAAGAATAATGACAACAGAGCAGAGATAATAAATTCTCCATGGTCTATTTAAGGTTAAAAGTACAACTGAAATAAAATTCCTGTAAGATTTCAATCATAAGTTTTCCTTTGTTACTTTTTGTACTAAAAAAAACGTTTTCCATGCAGGTTCAAAAAGTCTGTTCCTTCAGCAATAGCAAAATATCCTTCCAGACCTTTGAGTAGTATTTGCTTGCTTCACACTCTGAGCTCTTCATTTAACTATAAATAAATTACTGCGACTGGAGAAAAATTAGAAGAAACATGCATCAGATCCGAAAGTTGTACTGTTCCATGGAAAGAAGTCAAATATTTCTTTTAAAATCTATGCCAAAAAGCAAAGCTCTTGTTTTCAACTTTCTTCCTACAGTTGTCTTTTCCTTTCAATTACTTTCACGTTGTCAGAGAACTGAAGCCAGTTCTAGTTTTGTTAGCAAGAAAATGCACTTCCTTATAGCACGCAGAGCGGGTGACTCTCACGATTTCCTCAGAAACTGAGCTGAAAAGAGTTGCTAGCTCCTCGCTTGTTCGGCTCACGTTTGCACCTCCATCCCAGATCTTGTTGGGTGGAGAGCAAGTCTGAGTGATGTCATGCTTTCTTCTCAAACTTTGTCCCATTCTGGTACTCTATTTATATCACGTTGTGCTGTCTCTTGTCTGGGTCCTAACACCAGCCAGCCAGGAACAAGTGGAAACAAGTCACTGTGCTTCAGCAAACAGATAAAAGAGAGTACTGCTCTCAGCAATCTGCACGCTTAAAGAAGAATCAAAGCCAGAACAAGTGTTCATGCTTCAAATGCTTGAGAAAAATAAAACAGGTTTTGGACAGAAATTTTTGAAGGGAAGCAAGATCTATTTACTGAAATAACGGATTATAGCTCTGTCTCAAGACGCTTTAAAAACATTTATTTTAATTACATGGCACTCCGAGGGATTCATTTTACTTTGTCACTATCAAGAAGGGGAAACTGAGGCATCAGTCATTTCACTGATTTGCTTAAAGTTGCACAACAAAACTAGTAAAAGAACTAGGAGAATACTCCTCTAGCTGCCACTTTAATTTCTATTTAATAAAAAAGATACATTGAAGTGTTTTTATAAGAGCCTCCCACTTACACACTGAATTCTGTCATGAATATTAACCATCATTTTATATGTAAAAGAAAAAAACATCAAGAACTAGTTGGTATTCTTCATTTACTCTGCTCCTCTATGGTAAAATCTTGTTTTCAGTTCTTTATTATTTTCAGCGAAATAACTGAAAGAGTAATATTTTAAACAAAATTGGATAAGCTTTCCACCTCTGTTCACCTCTCCCCTGTATTTCCACATCAACCCCCTCTTTATCTTCACATGAGCCACTTAAAGGTGACGTAGGCAAGAGCAGAAACTGAATGTCAGAATCAGACCATCGTCACATCTCAGAAAAATTCCAATTATTTCCCTTTTATTTTAACAAAAATTATGTCAACACATTAGATCATATTTTCATCCCCAGATGCTTACTCGTGCAGCAAAACAAATCGACAGACACACAAGACACTGCTCTATAGAAAAGTGATCACGTGCTCCTGTTCCCATGCACGCCACTGCGCATCCATGAATTATCTTCCAATCCTGAGTTCTCCTTCCCTCCCCGCCCATCCATTTGGTGACTCTTGGCTCCATATTTTCAGGTGCCTATATCAGTTCTATTTGCCCAGTTCCTTTTCTTAGCTCTGTTCCTTCCAGTATATGAACCTTCTCACTTGTCGTCTTAGTCACAACCGCTGCACCAAACTCTTGGCAAGAGTCGATTATAAGTTTTAGGGTGAAACAGTTTTCCACTGACACCTTAGTTCGAGATAACATAGCGGGAAGCCCGGCATGTTCGGTAGGAGCTGTGGCCCTGATTTCTCCCAGCTGTATACTGAACTTCCAAAGCTTCCGGTGGTAACTAGCTCCTTGCAGGTGACTAGTGAGTAGATGGGGGACCCAAGGTCCAGGGTCTAAGGACTGAAAAAATCAAAATTAATTTTGGAAACCTTAAGACATTCACGCTGTATGAATGCTTCAGCATTACCAAAGTTTACCACTACAGAACATCAGTACTGAAATAAAATGCCTAATTTGTTATTAACCCTGATTTAGGACCTACCATGAAATAACTTTGAAATTTCCAGTTCCTACAGAAGTTTAGCCTCCCCCCACTTACTTATAACCAGTTTGACTCTTATTTCCCTCTAGGTTTTTTCAGAGTCTTTCACACTTTGCTGTTAGCCATAAACTCCTGTATATCTTTAAGGAAGAGGAGGAATTCTGTGTAAATCCTAGGAATTCTGCATTACATACTAGCAAGTAGAGACACCCTTAGAAATAATAGAGAGCTGCAGCTAAAAAACCTGAGAAAAGCTCAAATACAAAAAGAGAAAGACAGGAATTTGAAATATTTGCCAAGAGAGGCCTGTCAAGGGAAAGAATATGCTTACCAAAACAATTGTGAGAATCCAAGCAAACATGTTCACTGCCAAAAATTTTTGTGGAAACAGCAAATTGCAAGCAGACATCGGAAATTATTTGCAGAAACAAATTCTGAATTTATTCCTGTGATCATCTGCAAACCTGATCTGAAAAGTCACACTGCTTCCACCGCAGGGCAGAGGCAGCAGCAGGCATCTTGCAGAGCAACCGATCCAACGCTCGAAAGAGAAACAATCGCAGCGGATTGCTCTTGAAGAACCTGCGGATGAAATAAGGTTCAGGTAAAGCCCTCGCGTGTCAATAACAGCACAAAGGTCTGCATGTGCTGGGTAACCGGGCAGCCCCTGCTAAGCCCGTTGGGGAGGTTTCTCCCAGCACAGCTGCCCTGCGGAGGGAGCGAGGAAGGGGAAAGCTGTGAGCCCCGGATTACAGTACGAGGAGGGATATGTGAAAGACCTCTAGATTTTGTATCCCACTTCAGCAGAGGGAAAAGGCCAGGGAGAAGCTGCTCTGCAGCTTGGGCATTTGCTGTCCATGGAATGAGTTCCCCAAACAGAAGGGAACACCTGATGGTCTGTACAACAACCAGAGGTGTGCAAACAGCACTGGGAAGTTATATGCCCCCAGTTTCTCTCGCCCTGTCCTTTTGTTGCCATCCCTGTTTAAAGGGGGTGTCGACTTTGGAAGACAAAGATCCGACCAAACGGAAAGACCAACTCTTATGTTGGTGATGTTGGCTGCAGCACCTTCACAGCAATGGGAGTGTGACCTGTCGTGTCATAATTTAACTTCCAGTTTCAGCTTTCCCTGTTCACCTCATGTTCAGTCAGGACGGGTACTTCATTGAAACAGAACATTAGCAAATGCTGTAGCTAACATGTACCAGGAAATGAAAAATAGCTTGAAGTTAAAAATCTTTATTGCTAACTATGTAAATATAAGCAGAGAAAGTAATCCTTTAACAAATGTTTTACACTGCAGAAGACAAACAATCTGTAATACAGTGTTCTTCCTTTGTTTTCATTGGAATCATTAACTTTCCACAAGAGAGCTGGTGCATAATTGGGATTGAAATGTTTTAACAAACATCTTAGATTTATCCTAAAAATACTCCTTTCTAGCAGCTAGATTTTTTAAAACTTCTCTAATATCACTGTCTCTACTAATACACCGCCATGGTATTTAATTCAGTAAATATTCTGGATTAAACTGACTCCTTGATCAAACTATTTCTAGGGCAGTAATAGAAATTATTTGCAAGGTGGTTACAGCTGATATATCACGACCCATCTACTTAAATTTGTAATTTTAGTGCTAACTTTTCTGGCTTATCATGGACATCCAAGGTAACTAGTTGTAGAACTGATTTTAATTGACTTCATGTACAGAAAAAACCCCAACAGTTTTGTAAACTAATACACCTGTCCTTTACTACGGGGAACATCCAGGGCATCTCTCTCAGCTCTCTTGGAGCCATTCCAATGTACATAGGTACATTTTGATTAGATTTGCACATCTGCAAGGAACCAGAACAAGGTCTTGTGCAAAACTTACCACCTCCTCAATATCTACCTTTGTACCAGCGCAGTTAATTTTGTAGTGAGTATAAACTATTTACTCACCGAACACTAAAACAGAAGCAGTTTCACAGATAAAGAGGTCACCTCTTTATTGGCTAAACCCTGACATAAGCCCATACCAAAGAAGTTTTGGGTGTTTGTTTAATCACCACTTTTATGATGAGAAAGTCATTCCTAACCCGATGAAGTTGGCTTTGCGCGGTACTACAGCAACGAGGTGCACTATACCTCAGAGTTTGATATATCCACTACCAAAGCAGCACGTTGTTGCTGTATTTAGAAACTCTTGCAGTGCTCACACTGAAGAGGAAGGTGAAAGACTTGGTGAACAAAGTACTTTCCCTCTTGTTACTGCACAAGGATGCAATGCAATGAGGGACAGGGTGCAGAAGCTGTCCCTGCTGATGACTGCTTCTCCATCAAGTGCTGGGAGTGCAATCTGTATCATTCACCCGATCCTTCTTTGACTTGTGCATCCTGGTCCCACAGCCTCTCGGCTGAAAATATTTCCCTCAAAGGATTTTGTACAGAGGTAATGCCTTTTAACATTTAGTTAACTAGCTCTCATTTGTATAGTGTAGGTAATTTACCTCTATATTGTAAATGAAAGTTTAAAACAGAGGCAAAAATCATGTGATTTGAAGAGAACTGTTCATCCAGGTGAACTGGTTATTTGGAATAAAATACACCAGCAGGACAGGAGTCAAGAGTGACAGGCCAGGGAGTGCGGAGGGATTTGGTCATGTGAGAAGAACCGACTGGATTTTCACACTCCTTGCAGAGGAGTAAGAGGCAGTAAGGATCAGTATTAGTGTGGAAGGTTGCAGTAGTGAAGGACAGAAAGGGCTGTGCCATCTCCATTATTGGACGCCTTGAAGGACAGGCTGGACGGATTAACAGTAGGATGGGTCTTGATAAAGTGCAGCTTCTCAGAGTTGTGACCCTCAGTAGCACAAAGCTGAACGGGCAGCTATTGGATGTGATGTAGCACGTTACTCATGAGCTCCTAATGGGCACCCGATTCTGGTAGGAACCTACCTGCACAAAGACAGCTGCTGCTGGGCGACTCAAATGCTGCAAATGATCAGCAAAGAACCACAAAAGCTATGGAAAGAAGTTTCATAGGTAGAAGAATTTCAGACATTCTTGGTTTTATTTGCCCGATGCCGTCTAACAAAAGACAAAGGGTGACAGTGGCCGTTGCATGACTCTGGTCCCCAGGACACTTCAAGTAGTAAAAGGTGTTTTAGCAAAATCAGTCAGAAAGTAGACCACACTGATGAAAATATTGCATGAAATTTTCTCTGAGCTGATTATACTGAAAAGGACAAACTGAACAGTTCAGATTGAAGAAAAAGCAAATAAACAAAAATCCTGGAGCTAATTCAGCAAGGCTAACACTATCATGGGCAAATATTTTTCTAATTAAGAAAATGAGAAATTGCTGGTTGATGCCAGAAAACAAAATACAGCTTTTTGGCAATAAAATTTAGGCATAATCAGACGAAAATACTTTTATCATGCTAAATACATAATGTTAAGCTGATTTAATTTATGTATTCTTTCTGAAAACATTAAGAGCCTGATGATTCAAAGACCAAGTAAGCAGGTGAATAATGTCATACAATAAATCATACATTTAAGTCTTCTTTGGATGAGGTCACACTTACTAATTAATAGTTATTTGATTACTCCTTTTATTGTCTTTTTAATGTACCACCCTGTTCATTAAACTCCTTTGTATTGTGGTAGTCCCTTGCACATCTTACTCCATACACTGAAGCAAGTATCTGATTATTGCTAAATAGTTTAGGCTTTTGTGCAAAGATTAAGGCTTACAAAGATTTGATTAAATATAATGTCAAGCTTACATTAAACTGGATAATTGTATAAATAAAACATTATAGGAATTCTTTTCTGTGTGATCAATCCAAATCTTACAAGCCAAAAAGCCACTGCCTGTAACTGCATATTTTTGGTATCATTCAGGCAGTCAGATTTTCTTAATTACAGAAGTACTTCGCCACGAAGAAGTTTTTTGCCTGTGGAATTTGTGCCAATTTTTCTCTTGTTACTTAATTCTCTCTTGTTCTTCTGGGTAAAAAGAACTCCATGAAAGTTTCATTCAACTGCTTTGTGAAACAAGCTTACTAGCACAAATGGAGAATACACCCAGAAGCCAATCTGCAAATTACTTCTCAGTAAGAACATCAGAGCCTATTATAGATGTACATATTAAAGACTTTTCATTCTATGGGCAACAACATAGTTCCTGTCTCTTGTAGTTTCTTACTTCAGACCTAAGTGGCAAAAGCAATGAGGGTGAGGACAGAAATCAGAGAGCTGGCTAAAATGATGGCAGTACCTTCCAAATCTGCGCTCTTATTAAGATTTGAAGAGTCATCAAACCTGAAATGCAACCTATTAATTAAATCAAAAGCATGAAAACTAAATTCCAGATTTAAGATCCAGACTAAGTCCTGCAATTCCAGGTACTGAGCCTTGGAATTTTAGCTCTCCATTGATGTAAGAGCGTCAATACATAAACCAAACCTGAGCATAAATTCTCTTCCATGCACTCTCTTGAACACTGTGGTTCTTACTGGTTTGTTCCTCACTCTGATGCTTAATGCTTAATAATCTGACTAGAGAAATCACTTACATCTGTTGGCTGCAACAGCCATCCCAAAGATCCTAAAATCACAAGACACACCCTGGAATCATGGAACTGGCTAAAAACATATTTTCAAAACAATAAACAGAAAAAACACTCTCACTTGTATCTGCCACTGTCCTTAATGCATACTGCAGAAAAGCAAACTAAAATAAAATCAACCATGCAAAATGTGATTTTGACTATGAAAACAGATATATGTAGATCAAAAAATCCCCTTTTCTTTTTCTAGTAGATTTGTCAATCTCTTGGTAATTTTCATAGGTTCCCTAAATAACTGTCATTTTCAGATGTCACTTGCAGCTAAAGATGACTGATGTGACCTTCTTCAGATGCTCTTTAATCAGTTACAAATACTGATTTTTCAAGAGATTGTTTCCCTTCTTTCTCTTGGGCTCTAAGCTTTTTTTAGCACACGCAGAGTCAGCTGGGGTGAAGAGCAGGAGATAGAATCATCAAGGAATACCCACATCATTCACATCCGTACAACTAAACAGGGAAGTAACAGCTCTGTAGCCAAGCCAGTACCTGTGAAAATTGCATTACAAAACATAACATGTCAGATTTTAAATAGCCAGTGATACACTATGTATTGAGAGGTAGGATTTATCTGTTGCTCAGAGGGGATAAAAGCATCAGTCCTCTGCTTGTGGCAAACCACTAGTAGCAAGTATCCACTAAATAGAGATCAAGAGCAACTGAAATACAAGTAAATTTTAAAAGTGTAATTAAGCCAAGCAGACAGCATTGTTTTCTTCTATCAGTTTTGAAAAGGCGTAAGAGAAGGTTTTGTACCTATACGTTTTCATTTGCATTTATTCCACAAGGCTGAAATATAGTATTTACAGGAAAAATAAAAGTATTGTTTCCAAGCGAGAACATGATCTTAGTGGTACGAGGCATTATACCCACACATATCCAGAAGACAGCACCTACCCGTTTAAAAGTCTGTAACCAAAGCACTTGAAGAGCCCTTGCAAAAGTAGTCAACTGAAATAACTGAAAGGAATAATAAAGCAGGTTATAGAAAAGTGCTTGCCCCAGTGTACGAGTCTTTAACTGCAACACAGAAAGTTACATGCCTAAATCATATTTATCCTTTACATGTTACCCAAGGTCCCTGCTGTTCACTGAAGCAACACCTGATGTGGAAATCCAAGTTATTCACCTACAAGAAAGTGCCTGAACAATCTGGCTGACAAGTACTCTTCAAGTTGCAGGGTGTTAAGGTAGATTTTCTCAGGCAGCTTCCATTTAAATCGGAGAAGTTCTAGCAAAGTCAACTGACCTGTGTACAATTAAGATTAGTGATGGAACAAACTCAATTATTTTCTGTTAGGTCCATTTCTTCCCTTTAAAGCTTTCTCCGATGGTACCTCATCACCACTGGGTAAAGATCTTGCCAGCAAAGCAAGGGTACTTGATCAGTCTCTCTCATGTGTGGGTACAGGGAGTCTTGCAAGTTGTTGGATACCAAGCTGGGCTTATTTCACATTCTCTGTGGTGGAGAACCATCTAGTGAAGTTCTCAGTTGCCAGGGGAGTTTTGGCCTTTCCACTCCCTCTCCAATCTGCATCTTTCTTTCCCCTGTAATGCTTTCTTCTATTTGGTTTGATATCTAATAGCAGGCTTCCGTTAAGTGTAATTCCTACTAGTTAGTTATGCTTTGGAATGTTGCATTAATCATTATCACATTATTAGCAAATGTGCATTTTGTTTGATAGTCATAATTTATGCTTGTCTTCATCTATTCTCCATACATTTTCTGGTGGCCCAACTTGGGTGCATGCTTTTTTCTTCACCTTCCATCAGACCAGGTTGCTCCAAGCCTCATCCAGCCTGGCCTTAGACACTTCCAGGGATGGGGCATCCACAGCTTCTCTGGGCAACCTGTCCCGGTGCCTCCCCATCCTCTCCGTGAAGGACTTCTTCCTGATATCCAATCTAAACCTCCCCACTTTCATTTTAAACCCATTACCCCTTGTCCTGTCACTACAGGCCCTTGTAAAAAGTCCCCCCCAGCTTCCTTGTAGCCCCTTCAGGTACTGGAAGGTGCTATAAGGTCTCCCCGGAGCCTTCTCTTCTCCAGAGAACAAACCCAATTCTCTCAGCCTTTCTAGAACTAGTAGAACTAGTTGAAGTTCTACTTTAACTCAGTGTCAGTTATCACGATGTTGACTCATTCCCTTCAGTAAGCTCCCATTTTTAATTTTTTTAACCTAAATTTTCTGAAGAGTAGGAAAAAATGAGAATACACGATGTCAGTGCCTAAGCTTTGCTATGCGAACAGCGTTAGGATGACAAAAATCCTCGTGCAATTCACTATCTTGGTCTATTTCACACTCCTGGTAGATTTAACTTAAACAAAACAAAACAAAAAACCCCCAAACAAACAGTATTAAAAGTCCAATTATACTTATCTTGTTTTGCAACAAATAAAAACACTGAAAAACAAACCACCGTTACCTGCCCGTTTAGATTTTTATCACCGAGCATCTGCGACTGCACGCGCATTATCGTTGTTTGCTACGGTCAGTAACCCTCAGAGCACCCACGGCGCTCCCGTGCCGCACGCAGCCCCCCCGCGCAGCCCCCGCGGTACCCACGCCACTCGCG
>NW_010246614.1:0-820 GCF_000690775.1 Eurypyga helias
TACTGGTGGATGAAAATTTGGGTATGAGCTGACAATATGTGCTTGCAGCCTGTAAAGCCTGTCATATCCTGGGCTTTATCAAGAGAAGCGTGGTCAGCAGGTCAAGAGAAGTGATTCTCCCTGTCTATTCTACTCTCGTGGGACTCCACCTGCAGTTCTGCGTCCAGCTCTGGCATCCCCAGCAGAAAAAAGACATGGAGCTAGTGGAAAAGGTGCAGACGAGGGACAGGAAAATTATCATATGTCTGGAACACCTCTGCTGTGAGGAAAGGCTGAGAGAGTTGGGGTTATTTAGCCTGGAGTAGAGAAGGCTTCAGGGAAAACTTATTGCTGCCTTTAGATACTTAGGGAAGGCTTATGAAAAAGATAGAGGATGACTTTTCACAAGGGCCTGTAGCCACAAGAGGAGGAGTAACAGTTTTGAACTAAAAGAGAGTAGATTTAGAATAGGAAGAAATTCTTTACTAGGAAAGTTCTGTAGACATTGCAACAGGTTGCCCAGAGTGGTTGTGGATTCCCCATTCCTTGAAGTGTTTGAACTCAGGTCGGACAGGGCTTTAAGCAACCTGGTCTAGTGGTAGATGTCCCTACCCATGGCAGGAGGGTTGGATAAGATGGCCATAGAATCATAGAATCATAGAATGTCTCAAGTTGGAAGGGACCCATAAGTATCACTGGGTTCAACTAACTTCTCCTTGCAGGACTACCTAAAACTAAACTATATGATTAAACGTATTGTCCAAATGCTTCTTAATCAGGAGCGTGGTGCCAAGATAGTCTTGATGGTGAGACCAATTCCCTGAGGAGCCTGTTCCAGTGA
>NW_010246615.1:0-19092 GCF_000690775.1 Eurypyga helias
AGCAGCGACAGCCGCTGTGTGCGGGGTGACCGAGGGGTGACCTGCTCCGCCTGGTGGCAGCACTGAAAAAGGACGTTAAGGAGTATCAGGGAATGTGACAGGAAGATAGACTGGTGGAGCCACACCCTGCCATCCCTGCGGGAAGGGCAGCGGATGGAGGCCTCACAAAAAGCACAGGATCCCCTACTCTCCCACCACCAGGCAGGAGGAAGAGACCTGAGAGGTGGGGGGGGGAATGGAAACAGGTTCCCTGCTCAGGGCAGCAGGCAAATCACCTCCCTCACCTCCCCAGTTGCCCTTACACAACAGGCTTGGGGCTCTGGAACTCGAGGGCCAGGCTAGTGGGAATACAGTAGAAGGGTCATCCAGGGAGTCACCTAGGGAGGGTCAGGTAGCCCTGCGCATTAAGACTTCCTCCGTTAAGAAGAAGAGGAGGGTGGTTGTTGTAGGAGACTCCCTTCTGAGGGGAACAGAGGGCCCAATATGCTGACTAGACCCATCCCATAAGGAAGTCTGATGCCTCCTTGGGGCTCAGGTCAGAGACATCACCAGATAACTCCCTGGTCTGGTATGGACCTCTGATTATTACCTAATACTGGTAATGCATGTGGGCAGTGATGAGGTTGTTGAGACAAGTCTAAAAGCAACCAAAAGGGATTTTAGGACACTGGTGTGGTTGGTTGAAGGATCAGGAGCTCAGGTCATATTTTCCTTAATCCATTCTGTGGCAGGGAATAATACAGAAAGGAACAGTAAAACACACCTGATTAACATGTGGCTCAGAAGCTGGTGCAAACGGTGGACTTCTAGTTTCTTTGATCGTGGGGAGGTTTATTCCTCACCAGGCCTATTGGCAGTGGATGGAATCCGGCTTTCTCAAAGGGGGAAAAGGATTCTCACTCGTGAGTTGGCTGGGCTCATTGAGAGGGCTCTAAACTAGGTTTGAAGGGGGAAAGGGATAAAACCAAGCTCACTAGAGATAAGCCTAGGAACAGAATGCCAAATTTGGAACCACAATCAATAGCCCACCTCAAGTGCATGTACACCAATGCATGCAGTATGGGTAACAAACAGGAGTGCTAGAAGCCATGGTGCAGCAGGATAGTTATGATGTAGTTGCCATCACAGGAATATGGTGGGATGACACTGATGATCTATGTGTTGCAGTTGGTGGCTACAAGCTCTTCAGAAGGGACAGGCAAGGAAGGAAAGGAGGTGGGGTGTCCTTGTATGTTAGGGAATGCTTCAATTGTGTAGAACTCGGCAACGGGGATGATAAGGTTGGGTGCTTGTGAGTGAAGATGAGTTGGAAGGCCAACAAGGCAGACATCCTGCTGGGAGTCTGTTACAGACCACCCAACCAGGATGAGGAGACAGAGGAAGCATTCTACAAGCAGCTGTCAGAAGTCTCACAATCGCTAGCCCTTGTTCTTGTGGGGAACTTCAAGTTACCAGGCGTTTGCTGGAAGTACAACACAGCAGAGAGGAAACAGTCTAGGAGGTTCCTGGAGTGTGTGGAAGATAAACTCCTGACACAGCTGGTGAGTGAACCTACTAGGGAAGTGCTTCGGCTGACCTGCTGTTTACAAACAGAGAAGGACTGGTGGTGGTAGTAGGAGGACATCTTGGGCTTAGTGACCATGAAATAATAGAGTTCTCAGTTCTAGGAGAAGTGAGGAGGGGGGTCAGCAAGACCACTACCATGAATTTCCAAAGGGTGGATTTTGGTCTGTTTAGGACACTGGTTGAGAGAATCCCTTGGGAGACTGTCCTCAAGGACAAAGGTGTCCAGGAAGGCTGGTCATCCTTCAAAAAGGAAGTCTTAAAGGTGCAGGAGCAGGCTGTCCCCATGTGCCGTAAGATGAACCATCTGGGAAGACACCTAGCCTGGCTGAACAGGGAGCTTTTGCTGGGACTTGGGGAAAGAAGGGGAGTTTACCACTCTTTCAAGAAGGGGCAGGCAACTCAAGAAGTGTACAGGGATCTCGTAAGGTCATGCAGGGAGAAAATTAGCAAGGCTAAAGCCCAGCTGGAACTTAATCTGTCCACTGCTGTGAAAAAAACAACAAAAAATGTTTCTACAATATATTAGCAACAAAATGAGAGTCAAAAAGAGTCTTTATCCCTTGTTGGATGTGGAGGGAAACATGGCGACAAAGGATGAGGAAAAGGCTCACATACTGAATGCTGCCTTTGCCTCAGTCTTTAACAGCCAGACAGTTATCAGCCCTGAGCTGGAGGACAGGGATGGAGAGCGGAATAAATCCCTCATAATCCAGGAGGAAGCAGTTAATGACCTACTATGCCACCTGGACACTCACAAGTCTATGGGACTGGACAAAATTCATCCAAGGGTACTGAGGGAGTTGGTGAAGGAGCTTGCCAAGCCGCTTTCCATCATTTACCAGCAGCCCTGGTTAACAGGGAAGGCCCAATGTGACGCCCATCTGCAAGAAGGGCCGGAAGGAGGATTCAGAGAACTACAGGCCTGTCAGCCTGACCTCGGTACCGAACAAAATGCTGTTCCAAAAGACTTTCAATTTAAACATAAAATGAATCATAGCAGCCACACTAGTAGTGACAGTGATTCAGAAGAAGGATCAAAAAACCCCACAGATGGTGTATGGGAAGTCATTTGGTTCCAATAAAATCTCCTCACAGTCCTTGTTCTGTAATTGCAGGAACTGCAACCCACGATCTATATTTATCTGGGTGCTATTTTAAGCATCACTTATAATGTTACATATTTTTTCAATCTGTTTGCAACGGGTCATATACCATGGTGTGGCAGGCTTCAAAATCAAAACTCTTTTCCTTTATAAAAGTACTGTTTCAAGAACCCCTATATTTGGACCAGAAGCTTGTTCTGAAAAGGGTAGTGTAATCAAGAGGACCTTAACCTTTTCTTCCTGGAACTGACATACGGTATAGAAAAGCTTAAATGTAATCACTTGCAGACAGTGCTGCCAAAAATTAGCTATCAATTAAGGCTGGGAAAGGAAGAAGGGGTTAGAAATTAACTTGATGAGACAAGCTCTGACCAGGAGTCATTCTTGGGAGATAGCTGCCTCTTTCATTACATGTATTTGTAACATCAGAAAGCACATTAGCTCTCATTATAATATTATTTTAATAAAACAATTAATTTTAATGTATAAATGTATCATATTGACATACCCTATGCAATATTTCACTGCTCCGTTATGAGGTGAAGGGTACTTCCATGATCATCTTGACTTATGGCCGTTCATCTGCAGTGTTCCTTCAAGACCATGAGACAACAAACAGATGCCTTTAGATAGCTTTTACTTACTTGTCATGGGCATGCCCTTGAAAGTTTGTTGACAGAAACAGCCAACTTAAATTATAGTTTTTGAAAGTATCACATAAGGATTGAAGCTACATATTAATTTAATGAATAAGAGAATCCGGATTTTTTTCTGTGCCCCTGAATTAGTCTGCTACTAAATAAAATGTGCCTGGGCCCATTTCCTGGTATTGAGCTCTGGTATTACATTCTCCTTTCTCCCCTCACCCACAGAGAGGATGGCCCATCCTGCACCAGAACTGTGTCAACAACATGCTAATAAGTCAACCTTATGGTCAATCGTGTGCCAGTTCTCAAATTTGTGCCCTGGTTGTTTACTTCTCTAGTCCAGGTATAGGTTATATAAAAGTATTACCTTTCTCAGTGGAAAAATAACCAAAACAAAACCACACATTACAAAAGGTTTTGACTTTGAGGCACTTTTCTAGCAGAATGACTAGCTAGTCTTCCTACAGACTTATGCTTACCTCAACAAGTACAATCTAGTCTGTTCAAAACTGAACAAGACATTAAAGGTCTGCCTTTAGAATGCCTTGTTTTGAATAATAGCTTTCCACTCTAGCAGCATTTCACTAGACCTCACACTGCAAAACAAATACATAGCAGTAGAGAGAAAAATGAGCAAACTGTAGAGCTATGAAGTGGTAATAAAAGCAATACAGCTAGTTCCTGATATGATCATGTCTCTTCAGCATCACAGTCAACTGGAATTTCACCAGACCTCCACTTTGAATTTAATAGCTGTCATTGGAAGCTTCCAGGAATCAGAAAGTTGGCAAAATATTGCATCATCTCCCACTTGTGTCTCCATATCATCTGAGATTAGGATACAATCTCCTAGGGCTTTATGTTTCATAGATTAAAAAAAAGGAAGGAGTAAAAGCAGAAAGCACACATGAATAATTGTAGTTGCTTCCCTGTCTTAGTCATCTTCTTCCTGTTCTTGTATAACTTGGACGCTAAAATTCCTTATTTCAGATAGAACCCAGGCATGGTAGTCTGGCACAAATTGCTACCCATGGGGCCATCAGTCATGTTAGTTCACATGAAAAGGCGAACAGCATGGGGCCAAATTAAGTGTGGAGCTTCATACACTGACTGCACATGTCTATTGTCACCACTGATTTACTTACATGTGCTGTCAATCTACACTAGCAAAATATGAGAAGTAGAAAAACTCCTAGAGGCAGCTTAATTTGAAAGTTTGGTGGTACTCCGTTTACTTAGACACAAATAAACAGTAATAGCGTAAGTATGTGCATATTTCCCGTGCTGATTAGATTCCCATGGGCTTGATCCAATTTCAGCTCAAGTCAGTGGGAATCTTTCCACTTTCTTTAATGGCAGTTGGCCCACATCCTCAATCAAAAGCATACTGCACTGAGCAGCAGTTGTTCTTCATAAGAAAAATATTAAAGGATTAGAGTCCACAAGGAAAGAATGGGCATAAGATGTCCTGCAAACATGCTGACAGGATAATCACAACGAGAAATGAACGATTTGATAAACCGCAAGCCACATTTCGTAATTTAGAGACACAGGGATTCAAATTTACAAAGTGAAACATGTAATTTGTTGCACTGCAAAATTAATTACTCTGTTGGCAAATTTAATCCTTCAGGTTAGATGAACCTTGCCTGTCCCATCTTAATACTATCTTACCGTATTGATCAGATAATTTCAGTGGGATGTTTATTCACACAGCAGTTTTGATCGTGAAATTGAGCTTGTCTAACTAGAAGGGGGTGAAGGTGCACTTTGGATTGAGCTAAATTGGAACGATAGTGGCTTTTCATCACTGAAACAATGAACAGTAACAACAGTTATGGCTGGAAGTGAAAAATTGATTTTCATGGTCTTTTAGTTCCCAAATGTTACTTTGACAATAAATAATTTGTACTCTGAAAAATGATGACAAAATCTCCTTTTATTTACATTTTTGATCGGTACAATTCACACTATCAAAACTGTGTGTTTTTCAACAAACTGATTTTCTAGAAAATCGTCCATCTCTAGCCACAACATATTAACTGCTTATAGTTGTTTACTTGCACTGTCTTAAGATCAAAAGAAAAAAACCCCTGCTATCTACACCAATAAATGACTACCACAGAAGACAACCCAAATGATGATGTGGTGTAGTTCTACAGTATACTGAAATTTAGCTTAAAAGAGGTATGTACCCAAGCATAAGTAGTAAGGAGCAGAATACAGGTCACCAGGTAATACCCTGGGTCTGAAGTTTATGTATACCATACTACTCGATATATTATGGTATAGAACAGGAGCAAAAAACTATTTGGAAGGCCATCTAGTGTCACTGGTGCAAAATGCAAGATGTCTAATTGTTTCAAATGCATGCACCTGTTCTCTCATAGAACAACTAAAACAATCACAAGTATTCACTTTTGTTTCCAAATAAACTGATCATCACTACCTCCAGAACATCACTGACATTTTGCAAGTAAATTTTGTTCAATTTAGCTGTCACAAATATATGAGATTTTATATCAGAGAAAGATGGAAGACAATATTACGAAAAGGAAAATATGCACAGAAATCAAAACAACTGAAATTGCTGTCATTGTAAGACTTTGGCAACTAACATTAAAATGTCAAGATGCAATGAAATATAACTTTGCAAAATAGGAAATCAGGATGATGGTGTGATACCAAGTCTGGGTGAGGAAACACAAATTCATCCAGTCACAATGTAGCAACATAGCAATAGAAATGTGTTAACTGTAAATGTGTTCTGAGACTGAAAGGATGTTCATTTTATATTCTATTAAAAATGTGAGTGAATGGAGAAGCAAATAAATATTATACCCATCTAAATTTCTTTCCACTACCAATGCATGCACAAATACCCTTACTCACTATCAGGTTAGAAGGATCAGCTCTGATTATCTGCTCTTACTTTATAAAGTGATACAGGCTGCAGAATCTCAGCGTACTCATCAGACATTCCACACAAATAAGAAAATAATGGCTTTCACACGTCTTCATCATTGTCTTATCTGCACATAAAAAGACTTTCATACATGTGATAATTTAACATTCCGATTTTCAAACAAACTATTTAACCTGCTACAAAAATAAACTGAAATAAACTGGTTGCAAAGGAGTAATAACTGTTTCCTTTACAGCATACTGCTCACTTTTGCTGTAATACTATGTACCCTTTACTTCAGCAATGCTGGGAGGCAAACAAATTACCTTAGTATTTATCTGAGAGTATACACCAGGCTAATGTCTACATCAGCTTTATATTTAAATTAAGGATTTAAAATTTACAGCTCCAGGCCTATGGTGGTATATAAAATCTCCTATTAAAAAGTACAACTGCTTTCTGATTTGACTAATGAACTCACAGTGGGGTTTACAGTGTCGGTAAAACTTCTTTTTTCTTGCACATTTCATCATAGGTTATAGCAAAAAAAAAAAAAAAAAAAGCAAATATAGCTTCATTAGACAATGCCACAATTTACCTGGTGTCATTTACTCCATTTAACTTTTTTCTGTTAAAAACTAACAAATTCACACTGCTTTATCACTGTCATTGCTCAAGTATGACTAAATTTGAAGGTGGGAAGAGTTCTGTGATGCTGATGGCATGGTAGGGAGGTTTTTCCATCAGACTTTACCTGTGGAGATCCTTTCCAGCCATACCTTTGGTACAGGACAGACACAGGTCAAAACAATGAACCCACATCTGAAACCATGCCATTTCTTTACCAGATTCAAAACTAAGTAAGCTACTGTTTGGTTCCAGTCTGACAAGATGAAAATGCCATCATAAAATTTTTACCATTAAGATACCAAAAATGACACAAGAGCAGGTAATCAGTTTTGTACCAAATCTCAGTTTTAAACCTGGTTCTACCTTGAATTCAAACTCCTATATTTAGATCCACATACTATTGAACCGCTAAAACCCTTGAATTACCTTTAGATGACACTATATCTCAAGAAAACACCTCGGGTCTTCCTTTTGAAGCACCCATGTTAATAACATAAGGCTCCATTCCCTGTGTTCGTGCCACCACACCACAGAGGAATCACCAGCATGACTCCGCCTTTGGAAGACCTAGGCTTTCATTGACTTGTGCCATGATGGACCGTCATGCATGTGCAGTAGGGACCCAGAGAGACACAGCATCCGCTTCCTGCCCACCCTTTGGTTCAGAGGGACAGCTTGCATTCCCGGAAAGGGCCCCACTGTTATTAATGGCAGTAAAACAGGGTACATCAATCAGTTCTGCATATCATGTGTGAGTTGCACCAAGTGCTCTGCCTAGTGACACGTCTGCATTCCCATCACCTTGACGGTAATCTGCTTCCATACACCAATGGGTTCTCTGTCTGCTCAGTCCTCTTTGTCCTCTCCCACCAGCTGTAAAGATCACATCCATCAATGTCACAACTCTGTTCTCTGCTACATACAAAAATCATCACCGACTTTTAGAGTAGAGATTGAATGACAACAGGAGTGGTTCTATCCAAGTACAAAATGCTATCTCCCCATCCATTTTATCCCCTGTCTTTCTTCCGCCTTTTATCTCCATAATTCTCAGCACCATTCTTCATGCTCACCAAGTGCCTGTCACCTCTGAGGGCTTTGGCTGTTTGCCACAATCAATATAAAGTCCATTCCCGAAGAACAATGAGGGAGAGAAAAAATTTGCTATGTGAGAGTATGACCTCAGGGGTTCAGGAAAGAGGAGTCTCCAGGGGTCTTGCCCAAGGCACCTAGGGAAATGGCTTAAGGCTTCATCTCACATGAGGAAATCTTCTTCTACGCTATATAACCAATGCTACATGCCAAGGTACAGCTGTACACCAAAGGTCCATTTTCGGTAGCTTCCTTAGAGCTATTGGGCAGCAAGGTCCTACTGGAAGAGATCTGCAGGTTTGCTGGCAGGATTTGTGACCCCGTGGAAAGGTCCCACACTTGAGAAATTTGTGAAGAACTTCAGCCTGTGAGAAGGACCCACATTGGAGCAGTTCATGGAGGACTGTCTCCAAGTGGGAGGGACCCCACACTGGAGCGGGAAAGAGGGTGAGGAGAAAGGAGCGACAGAGACAACATGTGGTGAACTGACCACAGTGCCTGTTCCCTTTCCTCCTGCTGTGCTGTAGCAGAAGGAGAAAATCAGGAGTGAAGTTGATCTCAGGAAGAAGGGAGGGGTGGGGGGATTATGTTTTAAAATTTGATTTTATTTCTCATTACCCTACTCTGACATTTATAGGCAATAAATTAACAATTTCCCAAGTCGAGTCTCTTTTTCACCTGTGATGATAATTGCTGAATGATCTCTCCACGTCCTTATCTTAATCCACAAGCCTTTCCTTATACTTTCTCTCCCCTGCCCAGCTGAGGAGGGCAGTGACAGAGTGGCTTTGGTGGGCACCTGGCCTCCAGCCAGGGTCAACCCACCACAACATGCCTCTGTCTTGCCTCAAGCACAACCAGTTCCATCTTGGCTTTTCTTCAATTCCGACTCCAAAAAGGGATCAGGCCACAGAGATAATCTAAGTGTTGGAAATACCTGTTGTGGAGACCAGTAAGCAAGGATGCAAGGAGCAGGCATAATGATTCTGAGGTGATGTTTTAGACATGAACCTTTTAGGCTGCTTTCAACGGAGCAAATGAAGGTGATTCAGTCAAATGAGTTCTGAGTAATCAGCAGATCTGAGCTATCCTGAATGACAGAACAGCTAACAATTCTGTGGGGTTCTTTCTTGTTCTGAGTCAAAAGTAAGGCTTCAAAGGCACACTTAAAATCTGTCCTTACTTTAAAACCTACTGACAGAGTAATATGTCGGTTATTTTTTCCCAGAATGTTTGGCTTTAGACTAGCCACTCGGCACCAAGTCCTACAGTGACTGACTATTTTCAGAGTATTGTAATTTTACATCATAAAGAAAAACATCTTGGGGTTTCTATGCATCACACTAGGAAAATGAAGCTGCATAGTAATTTCTTGCCCAACCTCTTTGTTTGAGAAGCACACATACGATATCTTGAAAGTTTTAGTATATTTAGCATAAGTAATGTTTCTTGCATCTGACATGCTTCGCATCATCTTCTGTTGGACAAAGCTCTTGCCACCAGAATTTCTAGTGGTATCATGTCTGGGCTATGAGATGAGCTCAGCATCTGTGTCCTCCCTTACCAGTAAACATGCAGTCGGACAACTTCTGAGAAGCACAGAAGGGTGTACTGTGTAAGTGAACTGGAGAGAGGTAAGATCTCCACTAGACCAGGTTGCTCAAAGCTTCATCCAGCCTGGCCTTGAAGACATCCAGGGACGGGGCATCCACAACGGCTTATGGACATTTATGTGGTACTAGCAGCAACCCAAGCAGTAGCTGCCCATGCAAACAAGCAGGCATTTCTGTCCCTGATACCCGCCCATGCAAGGGACACTTGTGGCAACACCTAGAAAGTCTCTTAACCTTTCTAGTGCCAGTCCAGGGCTGCAAAAACAACAGCATCACTGTGTCTCCCACAACACAGGAGGCAGCAATGGTCCCAGCTAATTCTTCCCCAATCACCAGACATCTTTCAAGCAAGCAAATAACTGAATCCAGTTGCTGGCACAACTTCTGAAGTTGTGCTATCACTTTCTCTGATCTATTTATATATCATGATATTCTCGAGTACAAATGCCTTGGTGTTCTGCACTTCCCTTTGATCACGTTATAATGAAGAAGTTCCTGGTTTGACATAACTACTTTATCATCACATCGTCAGAGAGTGTGGAAAAATCAGAAGTTCTAAACATTTTAGTAGTCAGGCATATCTCAATGTGCATATATATATGACAAGAGAGAGATTAAATAAAAGGTTATATTTGCATTATTTGCAAAATAGTAAACCCTTATTAAGAATTATGACATTGCAACATATTTAATTTCATCATTTTGAAAGATGTCTTAGAAATAAAAGTTTATTTTAAATATATACTATATTTACATTTACACTTACATTTATACTTACACTTATACTTACACTTACATTTATATTTATATTTATATTTATTTGTATTTGTTACTTGTTTATCTATTATATGCCCAGAGAAACTGTGGATGCCCCATCCCTGGAAGTGTTCAAGGCCAGGCTGGATGAGGCTTTGAGCAACCTGTTCTAGTGGAAGGGGTCCCTGCCCATGACAGGGGGGTTGGAACTAGATATTCTCTAAGGTCCATTCCAACTCAAACCATTCTATGATATATAATTTTTACATATATAATACATATGAAAATCCACAGCCACACCAGGACAAACACTGATATAATATACAACTGCATTTAACAACACAGGTGAAAAGCAAGACTGGAAAGGAGGAACACTTTGTGTGCACCACTGAATGTTTTTAGAACATTAATTTTTTTATAATCTTACTAATTATTTCTTTTCTTTTTTTCCCATTATTTCCCAGGATTCAAGTTGTTTAAATGCTACCTTTGTAGCATTTAATGTTTAAATTCACTGAATGTTTATATTCACCAATAGGAAAAATGGGGAGAACAATTGATATGTGATTTGTGGCATCTTATAAAAATAGATATACAAGTAAAAATTCATGAACGAAAGTTGGGGTTTCACACTTTTACTGTTCTTCCATGTAGAATATAATCTGTGGTGACCCTTCAAAAAAATCACTGATCTTACCCAGAAAATAGAATGTGGATGTTTAGGATGCTACCTTGGTACTTTCAGTCTCACCACCCTTTCTGGATTACGTAACCTATTTTAGGTAAGTAACCAGCAATAACAGCCATCCCCAGAAATGCCTGAGTGGAAGAAGACACCACACAGCCTACATGGAAAGAGGTGGATTTAGGTAGACTGATGTTCTTTCCAAGCCAGTCAAGGGAAAAACGGAAGTGCTTCCATGAAAAGTCCTGAATCTCCTTTTGTCAGCCTCACAAGTGCACTGACTGGTTAGGATATTTAAACAGGTTATTTTAGGTCGACTGCATTGACCTCCTCAGCCAAAAACCAGGCAGCTAAATTGAAGAGTCTGCATTACACCTCCTGTAATAAGTGAAGGAAGTCCTTCTAGTATATGGACAGTCCTAAGGTTCTCTCTTAGTAGCTTATTAATACTCATTCCAGCTTCAGATAAAGTTGGAAGGAAAGCATGTTGGCTACTTTAATGAGAGATAGAAATGTTAATTACTTTCAGGCAAATGATGCTTCAGATCAGATACATGAGTCAGAGGGTAAGACATTAAACTAACCAGCCAACAACCACTGTGCACAGGAAAATAAAGCAAATCTACATAAAATTATATACCTCTGCTAGCCTTTTCATTTCTAATAAAGAACAACTATTACCACAAAATTGTGGTAATTGTCTGTCTTAAACTTCCCTCCTATGAGCACCATGTCAGCGATGTGTGTTCAACATGTACGTGCAGACTTCACCAGCATTCAGATTTTCTTTCATAGAATCACAGAATGTTTTGGATTGGAAAGGACCTTAAAGATCATCTAGTTCCACCCCCCCTGCCATGGGCAGGGACACCTTCCACTAGACCAGGTTGCTCAAAGCCTCATCCAGCCTGGCCTTGAACACTTCCAGGGATGGGGCATCCACAGCTTCTCTGGGCAACCTGTGCCAGTGCCTCACCACCCTTTCCAGGAAAAACTTCTTCCTGATATCTAATCTAAACCTCCCCACTTTCAATTTAAACCCATTCCCCCTTGTCCTGTCACTACAGACCCTTGTAAAAAGTCCCCCCCAGCTTCCTTGTAGGCCCCTTCAGGTACTGGAAGGCTGCAATAAGGTCTCCTCGGAGCCTTCTCTTCTCCAGGTTGAACAAACCCAATTCTCTTAACCTGTCCCCATAGGAGAGGTGCTCCAGCCCTCTGAGCATCTTTGTGGCCTCCTCTGGACTCACTCCAACCAGTCTATATCCTTCTGATGTTGTGGGTTCCACAGCTGGACACAGTACTCCAGGTGGGTTTTCCCAAGTCCTCTTTTTTCCACTTTTTGAAGATGGGAGTCATGTTTCCCCATTTCCAGTCAGCGGGAACTTCACCAGACTGCCATGACTTTTCAAATATGATGGATAAAGGTTTTGTAGCCCCACCCGCCAGTTCTTTCAGGACCTGTGGATGTATTCCATCAAGTCCCATGGACTTGAGCACCTGCATGTTCCTCAGGTGTTCCCTAATTTGATCCTCACTGACTATGGGTGGCTCTCCTTTCTCCCACTCCCTGCCCTTGTCTTCTGTGACTCTGGGGGTATGGCTTGTGCCCTTGACAGTGAAGACGAAGGCAAAAAAAGCATTGAGTACCTCAGCCTTCTGCATATCTTGGGAAACCAGCTCTCCTGTTTCCTTCTGTAGAGGGCCCATATTTTCCCTGATCTTCTTTTTATCCCCTATGTACCTATAAAAGCCATCAATGTTGTTAAACTCTGAAGAATAGTGTATATTACATTTTTTTTTTTCTTTTAAAGTAATAACTAAAGGGAATTGCACTGGAAATGAACAATCTGTATTTAGGAAGCAATCCTAGCTGAGTGTAGAATCACAGAACAGATGATGTGAGAAGTTATGCCTGAGGGTCACCTAGGCCACCATTCCTGAGTGTCAAGGAGTGTGGGACTATGTCCAGGCAAATTCTGAGTATCTCCAGGGATGGAAACGCCACCATTTCACTGGACAACCAATTTCAGTGTTTGACAACACTCACAATAAAATAGTGGATTTGTACATTTAAGTGGAATTCCTTATATTTCAGTTTATGCCAATTGTTTTCTGTCTTTCCACTGAGAAGAGTCTGGCTCTAACTTCTTTACGCCCTCCCATAGGTA
Organism: Eurypyga helias; assembly: GCF_000690775.1. Taxonomy (NCBI): domain Eukaryota; kingdom Metazoa; phylum Chordata; class Aves; order Eurypygiformes; family Eurypygidae; genus Eurypyga; species Eurypyga helias. The sequence continues at coordinate 13,166 of NW_010246615.1, forward strand.
TTTACACACATTGATAAGATCCCTCTGAGCCTTCTCCTCTCCAGGCTGAACAGACCCAGCTCTCTCAGCCTCTCCTCAAATGTGAGATCACCCTTCATCACCTTTGTGACCCTTCTCTGGACCTGATCCAGTATGTCCATGACTCTTTTCTACTGAGGGGTGCAGTACAGAACACATCACTCAGATGTGTTTCACCAGAGTTGATTAGAGGGAAGGATCAGCTCTCTCGACCTCCTGGTAAACCTAATTCCAACCAGGTTGCTATTGCCTTCTTTGCTGTTGCAAGGCCACGCTGCTGGGTCATGTTCAACTTGTGATCCATCAGGACCATCACGCTCTTTTCTGCAAAGTTGCTTTCTAGTTGGTTGACCCTCAGTTGCCTGAACTGGTGCATGGGGTTTCTGGTCCACAGGAGCAGGAGTTTGTCATTTCCCTTTGTTGAACTTCATGAGGTTCCTCTCTGCTCACTTCTTCAGCCTCCCAATGTCCCTCTAAATGACATCTGGTGCATCAAACATTCCTTCCCATCTTTTATTGTCTGTAGACTTACTGAGAGTGAATTCTGTCCCATCATCCAGGTCACTGATGAAGATTTCAAACAGTATTGGCCCCAGCATAAGACCCTGGAGTCTACCTCTAGTGAACAGCATCGAACAGATCTTTGTGTCACTAATCAAAATACTTCTAGCCCAGCAGTTCAAACAGTTTTCATTCTACCTTGCTGTCCTCTTATCTAGTCTATACTTTATTAGTTTGTCCATCAGGATGTTACAGAGGACATTGTTCAAAGTCTTGCTGAAGTCAGCAAAAATGGTATCTTCTGCTTCCCCTTGTCCAGTGAACTGGTGATTTTGTCATGGAAGGTTATCAGGTTGATCAGGCATGACTTCATAAACTCCTGCTGACTATTCCCAGTCATTATTTTGTCCTTCATGTGTTTGGAAAGTTTATTCGCTCCATCACCTTCCCAAGGATCAAGGTAAGGTTGAGAAGCCTGAAGTTCCCCAGATCCTTGTTCTTAAATCCAGAAATGCCAGTTACTTCGACCAGTCCTCAGGGATTTCCCTCCTTAGGAATGGCACTGAGAATTTGTATCAAAATCAACTACTATTGTGTTTTCTAAGTTTTTAACCTCGATCTTAAAAATATCTTTTATTTTAATGCTTTGGTTAAAACACCATGGTGGTTAAAAAATACCCAAGAATATACTTACAGTTACATACTTTGCAAAATTAATTCTAAGAAACCAGTAGTGTACAGGCCAATATAGGAGCTTAAGCGAGAGATGTGCAAATTTACAGGGTATGAGAAAACTCACCCTACAGTACTTAAGAAAGTAGCCAAATATACCAATTCTCAATAGTTTTATTGAGGATCTTGTGAAGGACACAACTGATCTCACTGGACTAGAGAAGAAGAAAAAAAAATATTCAAGGACGACCCAGAGAATTGCAGAATTCTGACTTAAAAGTTTCTGCATCAAACAAGTTTGCAACCATCTGTGAAATAATATAATGAATGAAAATAGTCAACCATTAAGAACAGAGCATAATTTGATTGTGAATAAGAGGAAACGAGTGATTGTGACATGTGTGACATGACTTCTGTGGAGTTTCTGACACCTTATCTCATGATATTATGACAAGCAAGTTAAAAAGATATGATCTAGCTTTAATCATACATGAAATCATGAAAACTAGAAAAGAGCCCACAGTTTATATGTGACTGCTGCTGGAATGTTTCCAATGCCATTTTTCTGTAAGGTCCTTTTGCAAGAGGGAAATTAGTACCCTTATGAGGATGGCTTTGTGCAGAGTTCTGAATGCAGAAGACAATATTGTAGAACAGATATTCCAAATCTGGGGACAGTTTTTCTCCTAGTCCTTTCAGCTTGGCAATTCCTGTTTCGGCTGTTTCTGAGATCCTCCTACTGGCTGAAATCTCTGGCTCATTCCATAATGATGCAGAATAGATTTATGCCTATGTATTTTCAGAATTAAGCCTTTGTTCACCTCTCCAGTGTAGAAGGATTCTAAGTTGATTCATATAGACAGACAAATTTCTGAGATAGGGATTTAAATTATCTAGATATTGAAAATTAATTACTGTTACCTTTTTAAATTTGCATTACAGCATTTCACTGTATCATTCAAACTACTCATCCCTCTTAAGTGTTATCTACACTCAGACCTTTAAAAACACAGCATCTTCCCCCACTCTCACCTTCCTCAAACTTTCTTCCATCCTTGGAACAGAACACGAAGCGATGGCACAGGGCAACGACAGATAATGAGACATCTCCCTGTGGAACCCAGCTCAACAGACAAGCATCAGTGAGCTTTCCATTTGGAAGTATTCGTTCAAAGCACTTGTTAGTAAGTGCACAGCTTTCTACAGCTCTAGGAATTACCTCCAGGACATCTGGCTTCATGCCCAACCTCTCCATGTGAACTTCCCCAAAAATAAAACACCAGAAAGTATAAAAATGTATTGACTTGTCTGCAGAAAAGATCTGCAAGTTGTTTGCTTTCTTGTAAAGTAAAAAATAACAAGGTTGATGTGAGCAAACAGTAAGACATAAAGAAGCTAAGACCTGTCAATAAAAAGCCAAAGCATTATTCAGCTGAAAGTCATTCCGCTGGGGATTATCTCTAAAAGCAAGCTTTGCTTTTGACATCAGGTTTTAAAAAGTTGCTTGAACTTTTCTTTGAAAAAAAGTGATTATTTACAAGACTTCATGAAAGAGAGGATCAGAGAGCATCTCACAGCAATAATTATTTCATTATTTGAAAAATCATCTGGTAGTTTTGCATGTGAGAAGAACAAAACTTTATGCCATCAATGCTTACATCACTGGGGAGCCCAGATTTGCACTGCTCAGGTAACTACTAATGTGTATTTTCTTACAGTTCCTGTGTTGGGGAAATAAGTTTACCCTTGCAAAGAGAACCAAACAGTGTTTCTGCACTGGAACCATTCTCTCTGTATTCAGTGCTCCCTCTGGCAGAACTTATAGTCCCAAACAATATTCCATATTACTTGAAGTAAGCCAGTGAATAAAAGACACTGCAGCTTCATGCATTGCCTGCTATTAAGTTGGGTTCCCTCGTGTGAAGAACATATTACTAACAACTTGAAGTGGACAAAGCCACAAAGTGGCAAAGTGGACAAAACTTTAATTATGTATAATAAAATCCGTTTAGGTGATTCATATTTTGTATGGCAGACATCTTGATTTTCCTCATGGAAGTAGAAAGATCAAAATTATTTAAATATCTGAATTTAAAACAACTGGAAAGTAACATAAAACTTGCCAACATAGGTTTGAATTTGTAAAGATACAGCTGGATTTCAGGAGTTACCAGGATAGTACAGACTTGATAAAACAATTAACCTACTCCATACAGATCAGCAACTAAACCATGAAACACAAAACCAACATCTAAATTATGGAGTTTTAGTTCACAGAGTTTCCAAACATACTTGAGAAATAAAAAAATAATAAAAGAAATAAATAAGAAAATAAGAATAAGAAAAGAAATATAAATAAACAAACAAACAAATAAATAAGTATACAAAAAATCCTTTGCATTAGAATTTCTAGACCACTGTAAAGGTGCTGAACTTGTTCACCATGAGAAAGTGGTTCTTTGAAAAGACTGCTGAGAATCTTTTCTTACCAAATTTCTGACCTGTTAACTTAGCTATTTTTCCCAGAATGTGGCAAAAGACAATAATGCAGTGAAGAATCTTCCAGGAGGTTCTGTATGATCTCCATAGCTGCACCTGCCCCTTGGCAGGTATTATCTACAACATTCTGACAACATTCAGCATTATATCTCTCCTGTGAAAGAGAAAAGATAAAGCTAAGAACAGCTGTAGAACGAGCAAATGCCAAGGCACTGGTCACTACCCTAACAATAAACAACTATTTGAGAATAAACACCTTTTAAAAAATCTATAGCCCTTTTTCCATAATAATTAAAAGGATAATCAGTATTTTTTCTTTGAATATCATCAATAAACTGCTGTTGTAATTAGTGAATGAAATAGATCCTGACTCTACAAAGAATTTGGTCACTACTGCAGGTTGTTTTGTTAAGGTCAAGTGACTTACAAGTGGAATTAAGCATGCATGTAACAGTATATTCAGTAAATCTATGTTATAGTTATCAACAAAGTTAAAAATTTATTAATAAATTGTCTGCCAGAATAGATTATTTTACATGTTATTTAAAAAGTCGTTAAAAATAATCTGTGATAGAGTGTAATTAGTATTATCAAGAAACAATTAACAGCATTAAAAATGCTATAGTTCTACTATAAAGACAAGATTTCTATTCTTCTCAAAGTAGAAAGCCTAGAAGACATGGTATTTTATTCAAAGAAATTACATGTCTATTAAAGCATATCTTCTCATTGTAAGGACAATTTAAATCAAAGAGACCCCAAATTCAGATTAAGTGAAAAAAATATTACTACTTTCAGGCAATTTGTAGCCATTTTGCTGTATCCACAAAGTATTAGCTGGATGAGATCCTGAAGTTGTATATCACTTTTCAGGAAACCCATTCTTCTTTTTGCAGTCCAGGATGCTACACACTTCTTTCCTTAGGGACTAAGTTAAAGCCCAGCAGAACCTGGCTGCTATTGACATCTTGAGCTAATCTGTGCCCATTGTTATTATGACCACAGTCAATGTTTAATTTATGGTCTAATAATACTTAAAGACTACAAACAGATGGGAGCCCATTGTTCTCTTTGATGCATATACTCACAGGCAGACAGTCTCTCTGCTGAAGGTCAATCAAAAATGAGCACGTTTTTTGTAAGGAGGTCTTGGAAGGAAGGCCGCAGTGTCTCATTCAATAAGTCCTCATTGAAGCCAATGAAGGTCTGTCTGCGTACACGTCACTGTAGCTGTTTGATAGTAAAAGAAAAAATGTGGGGTGAAAGCAAAGCCAATATATCATTACTGTGACAATTAACAGAGTCTATTGTCAAGGTTACTTGACACTCCTCAGCATAAAACATTGATTTCTGCTTGTGTATAAAATTACCACATTTCAATATTATTTTCCATCTCACATTCAAATCTTTGGGGAAAAATAAAAGCAGTTTGAATTAATTCTCCTGCTTCCCCCTGCAGAGGGCCCACATTTTCCCTGATCTTCCTTTTACCCCTTACGTACATATGAAAGCCCTTCTTGTTGGCCTTGATGTCCATGGCCAGGTTCAATTCTGTCAGGGCTGTGGCTTTCCTAACCTGCCCTCTGCCTTCTTGGACAACTTCCTTGTACTCCTCCCAGGCCACCTGTCCCTGCTTCCACCCACTGTAGGCGGCTTTTTAATGCCTCACTTTGTCCAGGAGCTGCTTGTTCATCCACGTAGGCCTGCGGCCGCTTTTACCCAACTTTCTCTTCGTTGGGATGCATCGCTCCTGAGCTTGGAAGAGAAAGTCCTTGAACACCTGCCAGCTTTCTTGGGCCCCTCTTCCCTCCAGGACTTCTTCCCAAGGAACCTTTCCAATCAGTTCCCTGAAGAGGCTGAAGTCCGCTCTCCTGAAGTCCAGGGCAGCGAGCTTACTGCCCACCCTCCTCGCCTCCGTAAGGATTCCAACCTCCACCATTTCATGGTCGCTGCAGCCAAGGCTGCCCTTGAGCTTCACATCCCCCACCAGCCCCTCCCTGTTGGTGAGAATAACATGGTGGAAATGGTCTGGTAACTCAGGGGTTTTTTTCTGTCTGTCGTTACAGACTCAGAAAGATGCAGGATTCATATGGAGCTGCTTATAAACCTTAGATTTGCCAGGTTTCCCATGAGATTATGATAAGGCATCAGGTAAGGCAGACATGCATGCATATTGTCATTTTACAAATCTCTTTTCTCTAAGAGCTTTAGTTCCAGTCTTTAAAAAAAGACACTCT
>NW_010246615.1:19123-27149 GCF_000690775.1 Eurypyga helias
TTAGTGTCCTAGAAATAGGAACAACATGTATCAGTATTCAAATCCAGAATATAAATAAACACTTTTTAAAGGAAAACACACAATATTTTTAAACTTGGATAAAGAGCAAAACCAGATAATCAAAAAATATAGTCAGAGATCAGGAAGGTGATAAGGGTACAAGCATCCCTATTGCCATCTTCAAAAAGACGATCTAAAAAACCCAAATTACATTTAATATTTGTCATTTGTAAAATCTCACAGTCATAACATTTCAAGATTCACTAATGCCAAACCTTTCCAAAGCAAATCAATCCTATTTAAAGGTTATTAAATAAAATTCCAAGGGAAAGCTCTACAATCCAGAGACATTTGTTATAGGGATATTGGTCTGTTACTACAAATAGATGAAGAACTCTACAGCAGCAAAGTTCACTTATGTCTGCTTACATGCATTATTAAAAATTAATCCTTTGATACTCATTGTTGTTGATAGCATCAAAGAAATTAAGAGAAGCTAATAGCCAGGGTTTTTTTCTGCAGAGCAGTCTATCACTGAAAACAAATGCAAAGACAGGTTTAAACCTGTGCCTTTAGGTATTTGTCATAGTAAATAGCAGAGACTGACATGTTTAGCTAATTCCTGATTAGAAAATAATAGCTTTAAGATAAAGTGGTAAGGAATAAGTAATGAAAACAGTCAGATTTTGCAGCAGTTTGTTTCAAAGGAACTGCCTGTTTGAAATGTTGGGAAGGAGGTCTGGAAGCAAAATATGAAAACAGTGTATGAAGCTCTCAAACATACATAAACTGTAGACATATTGGTAAGTTAAATGTATCAAACTTTACAAATATAACACGGCATCAGTTTATTATGAATCTTTGCCCAGACACAAGATCTTTGTCTTCATGTTTTATTATTATCCATGATTTATACTGGAACAATAATTACAAAAAAAGGCTGCTAGTAAGGGCTGAACAAAGGGAAATCTGCTACAGAAAATTTCTAAGATAAAGTAACTGGCTTCCTTGAAATTGTTAGTAACATACATGACTGTGGTGTACCAATAGTGCCTGGGGTGTTTGTACAACCAGGGCACAACTCAGCTGAAACCCAGATGTGTTGCTCGCAGGTAAGTCAGTTGGTCGTCTGTGAAGTACAAGAGTGTAAAACTTCACTGTTCCTTGCCCAGTTTATTTCTTAACCATGTGCCCTTCCTTCCTTATGTAGGTAATACCCACTCCCAAGTTTCTGATGACAAAACGGAATACAGAGCTTCCCAGTCCTTACAAACTGTTGTCACACTCACTTTCCTTTTATTCTCCTTTTCCTCATTCCTTTACTTCACCCTCTTCAGGGGATTGTTGTCTACTTTCTCTCTCCTCTGCTGTTCCTCCTCTGCTTCCCCTTAGAGAGATACTATTATGCCAATATAAAAGTGTTCATATGAGTATATATTATCACACTGCTTGCAGAAATATGTATTGGAATAAAATCCATTTTATCATCACCTTTTGCATCCATAGTAAATAAAAAGGCTGGCCAATCAATTCTCTTCTCCCTCTCCCTTGCTTCTCTTCCCTTTCCTTGTTTTTAATCTCCTCCCTGTCTCTCTTCTTTCCAATATCAATCAAAATACCCAGAAAACCCCATGCTTGGCAGTTTTGTTCTGCATAGCAGAGGTCAGAGTAAATTGCTTACGCAGTGCAGAAACCTCATGCTGCCCGTCGTTAGTCCAGGATAGAAGAGGGGGCAGGACCTACCCAATGGACATTTATGAAGCGAAAAAGCTTGTATGCCAATTACGGCCTGTGTTATTCCCATTCTCCTTCTCATCTTGCACAGATCATATTAACTCTCATTAGTCTTCCACTTACTTTTTTTCTATTTTTAATTTCCTCTGGAAATTTGCAAGAACAGTTAATTGTTTCATCCAGATGCAAGACTGACAAAAGTGTCACTGTGGTTGTAAGGAGGATTTGGGAACAACAGGCTTTAAGTAAACACCCAAACAGAAGTGAAGCCCAGAGAAAAATATGTGCAGAATTTATGCTTCATTAGCCTCATATTTTTTAAAACGAAAGCAACATGTGTGTATATGTTACACAAGGTCTTGCCATGGTTTTATCTGAACCAAGATGAGAATTGTGTCAAATAAAGCAAGCATTTATGTATTAATTACACCAAAATATGTGAATTAGTTTTATTAAGGTTGCAGACCGAACTACTCCAAAACTTAACAGCTTTATTTTGTTAGTTAGTCTTAACTAACAGTGCTATTTTTACTTTCTTGAGGCTTTGTAACAGAGCTTTCATTCACTTGACCACGTGTTTCATTTTTCCCAGGATCAACTCCAGGGTACAACTGTGCATGAAACAGGACTCTACATAACTGACTTTATTCACTGAACAAGACCCTGAGCATGACCCTAGAGGTCGGAGGTTAAGGGCAATCAAAAGATAAATTGTAAAATTGGCTCTTAATCCTACTATTATTTCAAGTTCTCTATAGAAGAGGAAGAGCGAGACAGACTGAAATACACTAAGACTTATGTGCACTGTCATCTCTTGGAGGTGGCAGACCTGTTTCAAAGGATTTCATTCCAAACTCTGTCCACTCTAACTAAGATTTCTACACATTGGGGATTTTTTGGGGAAAAAAAAAAAAAAAAGGATTATCTCCTTCATGTTCTAAAAAAAAATTCAGCCTTTTCTTATACATCTTTACAAAATCTGTGGACATATATATATGTTTCATTTCAGGAAGACTAAAATGTACTGTATACTAAATTTGACCTGAAATTAGAGTTTTGATCAATCTCAACCTGAACTTTTTGCAAACAAACACCTCGCTAAAAGGTATGTTCCCAGCCCTGATGAGACTGAGAAAGCGAAGGTTTAAAAGTTAATTAGAGAAGGTAATCTCCATTTTAGTTGACAGTATCTGGTGAAAAGCAGCAGAACCTTGCTATCATATAATCTTAATTTGAACACCTTAATTTGAATTTTATAAAATAGTATGCCCCAGACCCCATGACAGTATTTTAACCCATAGTGTACTAAGCAAAGAAATAAAAACACATGCAGTTACCAAATTATTTAAAAAAAAAAAATTAATTACCATAATATTTATTTCTCTCAGAATGGTCAGTCTTGCAGGTTGTTTCTAAAACTTTCTTTCACCTAATGTTTGTCCTGTCTATTTGTAAGTCCCACTGTGCACTCTGTGCTTGCACAGCCTAATATAGGATGGTCCTGTTTCTACTCATTACCTTAATTAACATAATTGACTGTAATAGCTCCATGAAACTCAGCAAAATTAGTCTCTCAGTCTGAAAAATGGTATTTTCTCATCTCACTGTAAAATGAATTTTAACTTCATTTTTGGGGTCAAGCTATGTAGTTTGGCTCATTACGATTTTAAATTATAAATAAATATTAATACATGCAAAAACCAGGGAGTTCCTGTCTCCTGGGCCTCTAAGAGTTGCCTGCTTCTGTAAAAGAATATTACCGATTGGAGAAGATCCCTTCACTCCTTTTTGCATTTCCTTGAAATAAATATTTAGAAATTTTAATTGACTTGTGCCATACTGAAATAATTCAGGAGACTATGGAATTGAGCATGCAGCTGATTTAATTAAACCACACAAATTACACAGTATTGCAATCAAATGAATACAAAGTGTGGTGCATAATTTGTGAGTTACATATATGCATATGTCACGTCAAATAAACCTCAGTGGGAAAAAAAAAAGCATACCATGATGTGGAATTTTTCCCATTCGAATGTGAGCTTACAATCATCAGCTATTTTAGTATTAAAGCTACTAAAATATATATAATATTTCTTAAAGCCTGCAAAGGAAACAATTCGGTCCCTGTCCCTCCTTTAGTTTCATCTTTCTGAGTGAAACTGAACAGAAAATCTAAACTGAAAGTTTAAAACACAAGGATCTAAAATAAGGGGACCTTTATGCAGCCCAGTAAGACAGTCATTAACACAAGAACCAGAACTACATCCCACTTCAATGCAGAGAACATCCAATAATGTCACCTATGGTTGTCATCACAGTTCTGATGTGTTTTTTCTTAATGACAGAAAAATAAATCCAAGGCAGCCAGGAAATTAGACCCCAAAATTGGGCAAGGTTGTTCTTTTGGGGTTTTTTTTTTGTTTGTTTTGTTTGTTTTTGGAGGTTTGGATTTTTGGGTAGGGATTTTTTTGGGGGAGGGGGTTGGTTTGTTTTGTTTTTTTTCATTTAGAAGTATTATTTCTAAATATTTCTAGTTAAATAACTCCTTCTGTATACTAAAGAAAGGTGAGGCCATCCTCTGTTTTGTTTTTGGTATGGAGTACATGATAACTTGCATCTTCCATCAGAACTGTCAACCTACATGAAAACATGAGAGCAAGAAAGCCTTTGTAGTGAGGTGCCTCACCAAATCCCCTTTTTGCAGACAGGTGTAAGTGAGACTATGCAGCTGCTTCAAGCTTAAAACAGACACCTTCCCGCATGGAATTTCCCAGCAGCTTCCATGTCCTTATCAGTGTTCACCCTTGGAGACAAGCCCTTCAGCCAGGGAATGACAGATTATGAAAACAAAGAGATGATATTGTCGTACCAGGAATGACCCTGTGAAGAGAGTACAAAACAGCTCTGGGTTGCATTTTGAAGGGTGACTGGGAACTGAGCAGTGCAATTTCATTCTGGTTTCTTGGAAAGGGAAGGTGTGTGTTTCAAGTTTTTTGGGGCTCTTCTGTTCTTTTACTTAGCCTAGCACCATGTGGTTGCTAAGAACATACCCTCTGCACTAGCACTTCACAGAGCTGCCCTTACCGGTGTCAGATATTATTGTATGCTCTGGACAACCATTCTAATAGCCAAGAGATAATCACCAGGGCTACTCAATTTGTGCACTTTTGGTAGATTTTTACCATGAAGAGGAGAATAGGATGGAGAAAAGCAGCAGATGTGGGACAAGAATTGTAATCATAGGAACACCCTAGTACCAAGTCCTTCTTAAAAAGAGAGAACCAGTTCTAGACAAATAGGTTTGGAAGAAAGTCTCACTATACAAATTTTTTTTTAAATTTGGTGCTACAATTAAATTGTCAGCTTATCATGGGTCATTAAGAACTTGGAAGCAGAATGCTGTCACTAACAGATAATGACATTATGTATCTTGCTCCTTCCTAATATATATTTGATTCTGTCAAATGATCATAAGCACACACAGAATTTTCCGTTGATTTTTTTTTAAATTGATCACATGAGCAGATGGAATAGTTTTTGAAAAATCATATATTCTTTATTTTACCTATTTATTCAACAGTATTTTAGTTATATATTATATATAGACATTATATTATATTTCTTCCATTTATAGTTTGGAATATTTCTTTTAATTCAGAAAGGCTTCTGTTGATTAACTAAGACAGCAAAAGTTAAACTGCAGCAATAAGTCCTGGGGCCTAATTCAGGAGTAGATGAAAGCCATTATTGGACTTTCTGAGTCATATACTATCTCTAATAATAAGGCCACATGCAAACCATAATTAAATGTTTTCATATGATTATTTGATATCAATATAATACAGCTATTCAGAGCAAACCACTTAACTGCTGGTGCACATGTAGAAGACACACCAGAATCTTACAGTGTCTTATACTCTGACTCTGTGTGCTAAGCAAAGAAAATAACAAATTTCAGTGCTGTATTAAAGATCCACAGATTTCAATTACCCAAGCGACTTTCTTTTCCTTCTATGTCAAGAGCAGCAGTTTTAAAACTGTATACATTTCTTTCCCGAGCTGGTCACTGCAAGTGCAAAGTGTCCAATTTGGAGATCTGAAAGGCATTCAAGGTCAGCAGTTTACTTTATCAGATTGTAGTTTTTAACTCCCGCATAAATATGTGTCAGTTGACAGTATGCAAAAATTGCATTATCTCTTATCCGCTTCAATATGGCAAGGCATCTCCTATTTAATGAGTTCTTATAGGTTGTCATAGTTTGTACACGGGTATTTTGGTCAAGGGCAGAGGCTGGAGTATTAGGACCCCACACAGCAGCAGGAGATAGACCCTGCCCTTTTTGCTGCTCAGGTAGTACATAGAGGATGCCTAAAAAGGCAGCAATTATTGCATTTATTGTGATACACAGTATTTTCTGCCTACACATTTTACGGTGTGTCAGAATCTAGTGAAGTGACTTGAATCTATTTCTGCCACCCATTGAAGAAAAAAAAGGTTTGTGAGCATTATCACTAGAAGGCAGAAAATCTACATATTTATGAATAAAGAATTTTAGGTGTCTAAAATGAAATCTTGTGTTTATTCATCACAAGGTTCTTTCTGTGACTGGAATAGCTAGACCAGGAAAATACTGGAATTAATATCTCAGCAAACAAGAGAATACAGTATTGGGGGTAATGTTAATATTCAAGGGTGTTAAAAGGTGGACAGCTACCAAAACATTATTTCCATATAGAAACTTCAGGTTTTTGCATTGTTCAAATCCTGTTATCGCACCTGGGAAAGCTGACCAGCAAACTGTAGAGAAACTTCTCATATCTAGAAATATTCCATGTAACTGAGATGTAGCCAGAGCTCACCTGTTCATCCCCTAGAATTGGTATAATCCTAGCAATAAAGCAAAATTGCAATACAAGAAGCCCTCTAACTCTACTGAAACTCATTATCACATTTTTTTCTATTCTGAACAGACATCTAACCATGGCACACAAATTAACATGGCTCCAAAGAACACCTTTAGAGAGAATAAAAAATGTTTATAAAATTTCTACATCAACCTGACTCTTGCATTTTCAACATTAATATGCTGTTTAAATCTAAAGCATATCGCCTACAACATTAAAGATAAGAAAGATAAAAGGCCAATGAAGAAATAATAATGGAGAATTACCTGACACAAAGGTGTCCTGGCTGGTTAGAGCTAGGAGGAAAATATGGTAGGAAGCATTATCATTTACATAAATTAATGTCTACACACATTATGTTCACATTAAAATTGAAGATATTTTGCATGCTTTTTTAAAAGAATGGAAGAGATTCCATTTATTATGTATCATAAGAAGAACTATAAGGTCATAAAAATGTATTTTCAGCAGCAGCAATATTCAAACAAGCTTGGTATGACTCAACAGATAACTGGTTTACATATTAATATTCTGAGGAAAGTATTCAACAGAAAATAGTTTATTTACAGTATAGATTCTGCTCTCCTCAAGACCTCAAAACATCATACATTTTGCTTTGAAATATTCCGTGGACTCAGCCTAATATACATTGCTCAGGTAATGACCCAGCATCATTTTACGATTCAAGGTTGAAGATACTGGCTATTTTGTCAAACTGGAAAGGCACCACAAGTGCGATCTTCCAGTACAGAAGAAAGATGAGTGGAGAAAGGGTAGGGTGATTGTGGTGGGTTGACCCTGGCTGGAGGCAGATGCCCCCCAAAGCCGCTCTGACACTGCCCTCCTCAGCTGAGCAGGGGAGAGAGAATGTAACGAAAGGCTCCTGAATTGAGGTAAGGGCGGGGAGAGATCACTGACCAGTTACTGTCATGGGCAAAACAGACTACACCTGGGGAAATTGGTTTCATTTATTACCAATCAAATAAGAATTAAACTCAAAACACCTTCCCCCACCCCTCCCTTCTTCCCATGCTCCCCATTTCTCTACCTCCTCTCCCCCATTGCATAGGGGGACAGAGAATGGGGGTTGTGGTCAGTTCATCACACGTTGTCTCTGATGCTCCTTCCTCCTCAGGGGAGGATCCTCACACTCTGCTCCTGCTCCAGCCTGGGGTCCCTCCCAAGGGAGAATCTTCCACCAACTTCTCCAATGTGAGTCCTTCCCATGGGCTGCAGTTCTTCACAAACTGCTCCAGCCTGGGTCCTTCCCATGGGTTGCAGCCCTTCAGAATCCCCCTGCTCCAGCCTGGGTCCCTCCGGGGTCACAAGTCCTGCCAGCAAACCTGCTCCAGCCTGGGCTCCTCTCTACACGGGGCCACAGCTC